>NC_056748.1:1056228232-1056379294 GCF_019279795.1 Protopterus annectens
CCCATCCTAGGTCTGAGGCGTCCGTGGTGATGGCCTGCCTCGGTTTTGGTTTCTTGAAAGACAACCCTCTGTTGGACTGGCAGGCCTGAGCCCACCAAAGGAATTCCTTTTGAAGGCATGGAATGATTGGTATCATGGTTTCTAGACTGTGTCTGTGTTGAGACCATACATTCCTTAGGTACCATTGTAATTTTCTCATATGCAGCCTGGCATGTGGGATCAAGATTATGCAGGATGCCATGAAACCCAGGGCCTGCAGGACTTTCCTTGCAGTAAGCTGAGTTTGTTTTGTCAAAGTCATGAAATAATCTGGTAGTTGTTTTTGTTTTTCTTCTGTGAGAAAAGCCATCTGAGTTATTGTGTCCAGATCTGCACCCAAAAAGGTTATCCTTTGGGATGGCACTAGTCTTGACTTTTGGATGTTGACTGTGTATCCCAAGGCCTGTAGCCAAATCCTTTATCAATTTTGTCTTGTTGTCCGCTTGTATTAGGCAGTTGTCCAGGTATGGGTAGATTTGAATTCCCTGAAGTCTGCAATGTGCAATTACTGATGCCAGGCATTTCTTGAATACTCTGGGTGCAGTAGATAAGCCAAAGGGTAATGCTGGTAATTGATAATGCTCTGATCCTGCAAGAAATCTGAGGTGTCTTCTGCAATCTGGTCGGATAGGGACGTGCAGGTATGCCTCCTTGAGATCTAGAGTCACCAGCCAAGACTCCTTGCCCAACATGGGAAGAAGTTGCTGTAGGGTCAGCATTTTGAATTTTGGTACAATGAGATATGTGTTCAGTGCGGACAAGTCGAGAATAGGCCTCCATTGGTTTTCTTTTCTTGGTACAAGGAATAGTCTGGAGTAAAATCCTTGGCCTTGTTCCATAGATGGTACCCTTTCTATCGCTTTCATCTGAAGTAAAAATTTTGATTTGTCTTAAAGCCTCTGGCTTCTGATTTGGTGGTAGGTTTGGCATTCCTCCTTTTGGTAGAGTGTGGAAGTGAAACCTGTATCCTTTGTCTATTGTTTGCAATGTCCATGTGTCCTTTGTAATGCAATGCCAGTTTTTGAGAATAAAGCCAGCTTTCCCAAGGGAGCTTCCAGTTGTTCCCTGGTAGGCGGAATCAGAGTCAAGTCATTGTGTCTGTCCTGTGCTAGTGGTTGTAGTTGCAGCTGTGGCAGTACTCCTCTGGTTGGCAGGCTGCCACTGACGGCCCCTATAGGCACCCTTTGATTGACCTCTGCCTCGAGGGCGTCTATTCCTGCCTCTCTGTGCTCTGGAGGTGTCTGGAAAGGACCAATTCTTGGAAGGCCAGTTTCTGCTAAACCTCGGAGGTTGGACCTGTAGAAATTCCTTTACTGTTTGCACAGATTTTGCTTTTTCTTCCACCTTCTTTAGAATCTCCTGTGCAGGGGAGCCAAATAAACTTTGTTTCTCCATTGGAGCATCTAGGAGCTTAGCCTTGACATGGTCTGGCAGGGATTGCTCTTTTAGCCAGGCATGCCGATGAATTACTGCCCCAGTCATAGCTGATCTAAATGAAGCCTCCAGTGCATCATAGCCACATTTTAAGAAATGATTACTGACCTGCTGAGAGTTGTGTACCAAATCCTGAAGGGATTTACGGTCTAAAGGTTCAGGAGAAGAAAGCTTCTTATTCAGCTGATCTAACAAATATTCTTAGTACTGTATCATATGGAATTGGCAGTTTAAAGCCCTGGCAGAAAGAGTAGCAGATGTATAAACCTTTTTCCCCCATCTATCTAATGCTCTAGACTCTCTTTCAGAGGGTAGGGGATTTTTGGCAGTGGCAGCTGCAACACCTTTCGGGCCCTGTGAAATAGTTTCTGGATCTGCAGCATGGGCTTTATACAGGTGGAAGTGAGAGTCCGGGACCCTGTAATATCTGTCAGGTTTGGCAGGAGCCGGAGGAAGAGAATCAGGTGCAGAACTAACATCATTATACACATCATCAATTACAGTTAGCACTGGTGGTATGGCTAAGGGCCTATGCTGGGGCAAATGTAAAAAAGTCCTTAGCCTTTTTCTAGAATCAAAAAATTCCTGTCCCTGCCATTGAAAGTGTTCCCTCAGAGTGCAAGGTCTCCCCAAAGGAAAATTCTTCAGGAGGGGAGGCAGGAGGGATAGAATCTTCAGCATCTGAATCCTCGTAAGGAGAATAGGCCCCTTCCTGATGGTCTGACAAATCAGATCCATCCGTGGAGTAATCAGAGGAGACAGGTTCAGAGGGTTCAGTCCTAGGCCTTTTGTCTGGTGGAGGTTGGGAGGCCCTGTCTGGGTGAGGTTGGGAACCCCTAATCAAGGATATAAGGTCCTCAGCAAGACTGAGAATCTGAGAACTTGAGGAAGGCCTCTGAGAAGTAGATTTGGCAGGTAAAGCTTTTGAAAGTTTGGCAGCTTTAGCCCTGGAGAAGGCCTTAATAGACATAGAAGCTGGGGGCCTAGCTGCCCCACGTGCAGGTGTAGAAATGTCCAATGGAATGGTGTCGGACAAATCTTGAGCGCTAGCTTCGGTAGGGATTTCTGAAGCCGACTCAGCCGGGGCCTCTCTGGCCTCGGTTGTCGGAGGTAAGGTTTCTGTTGTAGGAAGAACCGAGGGCTCTGTTTCAGCCGAAACCGAGACACTCGCGGTAGGCCTAGCCGTGGTTTCAGCCGAAACCGCGGGCCGCGAGTGTCGGTCCTTTTCCCTGCGTTTTTTGGCCAAATGCGTAGTCGGAGTCTCCGACGGCATTTTATATGCAAAAGCGGATCCGAAAAATTCTTCTGCAAACTCCGACCGACGTCGAAGAGTCCGTCGGTTGAAGGAGGCACAGGCTAAACAAGCTGATACGTCGTGGTCTGGGCCTAAGCAGGGAAGGCAGTAAGAATGGAAATCCTTATGAGGTATTTGTTTCCCACAAGTTAAACAATTATTTACTTTGACATCGGCTGAGGCAAGAAAGAGTCCCCAACGGGGTACTTAGATTTTTAGTTGAAGACTAAAACTCGAAAACGAAAATTTCAGGAGTCGGCCGACCGGCACTTGTGAACTGCTTCTGCTTCGGGCACCGCGCGGCAAGAAAGACTGATGTAATGGTGTCGGCTGCATGTTTTATACCCCTGACGACCTGACGTCATGAAAGACGGGACAGCAACCGACGCAGGACCCAAGACTTTGTTAATCAGGCCGACTGAGGGCAACTTGCCAGCAGATTACCCAAATGTAATGACTGCAGTGAAACACGAAGAACATCGTCATGGTCTGGGCCTAAACAGGTGATGCAGTAAGAATGAAAATCTCTGAGGTATTTGCTTTCCACAGGCAAGACAGTTGTTAACTTTTTCTGACATCAGTTAGAGCAAGAAAAAAGGATCCCCAACGGGGGTACTGAGCTTTAGAAGACTTCAGGTTTGAAACTCGAAAAACGAAAATTTCAGGTATCGGCTGACCGGCACTAACAAACTGCTTCGAGCTCCACGCGCCAAAAAAAGCTGATGTAATGGCATCGGCTGCATGTTTTATACCTCTGACGACCTGATGTCATGGAAGAAGTGACAGCATCCGACGCAGAAATCCCAAGACTCTGGTATTCGGGCTGAGGGCTACCTGCAGGCAGATAACCCAAGTGTGATGACTGCAACAGTGAAACACTAACATCTGACTGATACAGGAATTTTTCCCAAGTTCTAGCTACACTAATTTGGCAGCTCTTTGTGGCTTGTAGATGATAAGCAGATGTTGATCTTTAAACTGAAGGTGATTATTTGGAAGACAGTATTGCATCAAGGGCCTGTTAGGCAGGCAGATGGGACACGGATGAGTTTGTGGGCTAAGTGGTAAAGACATAGAGATTTATACCTAGTTTAGTGAGCTTATCTATAATTCCAGAGTGGGGGATGGTGCTGAAAGCCTTGGCAAGATCTAGATAAGCTGTGTGAACCTCCTTACCCTCATCAATGGCTTTGGTAACTGCTTCAAAGTAGTCAATCAGGTTTAGGAGACATGATCTGCCTTTTACAAATCCGAACTGGGTAGGGTCTAGAGTTTGGAGATTACCAATTAAGCTGTGGATCGGGTAAGGTTTAGTGAACGTGAATCTGGTGACTTTGTTGTTGCATAAATGGGAAATGTGTGCTACCACAACTGCAAAGTGTTGGTTTAGAAGTTGGGAGAGTTGTGAATGGGGAAAGACTTTTGTGTATTTCTACAATTATTTTTAATTTTTTTAACGTATCCTTTGTTGACAGGGCTAGTCCCACTTGGCTAGTGGCCTCTTTTCAAGGGAGACTAGAGGTGGTATTTACACTACTGGGGGACTTCTTTGCATTCTTTTCAATATAGGTGCTGTGGGATCATTACTGTATTCTTTTCAGTATAGGTGCTGCGGGATTATTACTGTACATCCACCTGAGCCAACGACAAATCAAGCAGATGGGACCTCCATAACATGTCATCGATCAGGACTGCAACATACCTGAATGCCGCACTGCAGTTTCATAACCAGGATTGGGAATAGAACCCACAGCAATCTTGTCTTCCAGCACCAAAGGCAAATGCGATACTTGTTGATCCACTAACACTGCAAAGTTAATGTGTGGCTGTCTTCAAGAGGGGTCAGAAGTAGGAAGAGTAGATGGTGTGGAACAGTTCCCATAAATGTAACCGCATTATGACTTCTGGGGAATTGGTGGTGGGAGTGAAGCAAAGAAGGCAACAGCTCCCACAACACTGGGGGAAAGGGGACTAGTACGAGTATGCACTGTGTGAAGAAACACAAGCTGTGACTTATCTATCACACAGGTATCGTTTTTAAAAATGCATTTAAAACTAGAAAGATGCTCCTTACAAAATTACTGCTTCAAAAAAAAAAAAAAAAGAGCAGAGTTGTACCTCTGCTGCCTGAGGAGGGCAGATGTTGCTTAGTGCTACTGTTTATAGTGTTACCTGTATTAGTATGTTAATTTACCTTCTTTTTTTGGGGGGGGGGGGGTCATCATGCATTCTCAAAAGGGAATGTGGAATTAATCAGAAGACTAGAAATTCTGGAAGCAAGCATGCATGACTCTAATGCAATGTTAAAGACAGGCAAAAAAGTACAGTTTTGTACCTACCATAAATGTAGATGTTCGAGTGCTAATACAGCTGCAGTCATAACAGATGGGTTTTCCTGCCGTCAGGCGGGTCCTCGGTCGGCCGTATTCCAAAGTCTAGGTCCGGCGTCGGATGTCGTCGCCTCTTCCCTGACGTCAGTGCGACAGGGGTATAAAAGAACCAGCCAACGCCATTTTCTTCAGTTTTTCTTGCCCCAGATGTCAGGTGCCCCCAGAAGGAAGGCAATACATAAATATATGTAATAATGCAATGTAGTATAATCAAAAAACAGTAGTTGCAAGCAAATACACCATAAAAGAATACCCCAATCAGGTTGTATGAGGAAGTGTTAGCCATTAGGCCTGTCCCAGAGGGGAAGGAAGGAGGGAAACCTGGACTGCAGCTGTATTAGCACTCGAACATCTACATTTATGGTCGGTACAAAACTGTACTATGATCATCGTGCATACAGTTGCAGTCATAACAGATGGGTAGAATACCAAAGCTAAAAAAGGGGTGGTAGGCACTAGGTGGAACTAGGAGGAGCCAGGATGCCCTGCAAGACTGCAGTGGCAAAGCCTGCTCTAGATTTGGAGTATAATGGTAGGTGATAGTGCTTGGAGAAAGTATGCACAGAACTCCAAGTGACAGCTTCCAAAATATCTTTGGTAGGAACCCCCCTGAGGAAATCTGCAGAGGTAGCTGTGGCCCTTGTGGAGTGAGACCTGATGCCTGCAGGTACAGTTTTACCATGAAAAAAGTAACAAAAGCGTATGCAGTAGGCTATCCATTTTGAAATTGTCTGTTTGGAAATAGGCTTCCCTTGAGCTCCTGTAGCATAGGACACAAATAGTTGCTCTGATTTTCTGAAAGACTTTGTTCTGTCCAAATAATAACGTAGCTGTATGAATGTCCAAGAAATGCAGTAGTCTCTCCCCTTTGTTTTGAGGATTGGGGTAAAAGGTAGGTAAGTGGATAGCCTGATTCAAGGCTACCCTGGATACTACCTTTGGCATAAAGGAAGGATTGGTTCGTAAGGAAACTCTGTCCTGATGGAAAATGATGAAAGGCTGGACAGCCATGAGGGCTTGTAGTTCCGAAACCCTGTGAGCTGAGGTGATAGCCAGCAGGAAGGCTGTTTTCCAGGACAAATATTGCAGTTCTGTTGAGGCAGCTGGCTCAAAGGGAGGCAAAGTCAGTTTTTCTAGAATGAAATTGAGGTCCCAAGCAGGTACTGGTTGTTTCCTTGGGGGTTTTATATTCTTAGCCCCTCTGAGGAACTGTCTTAAGAGGGGTGAGAGAATAAAGGAGGATCAGTGTTGTATTCTGCAGAAATGGCTGAGGCATGGATTTTGATGGAGGAGAATGAAAGTCCACTGCTTAGCATCTCAGCTAGGTACTGTAATATTTGAGGTAAATTCAGTATTCCAGGGTTCTGGCCCTTTTTCTCATTCCAAGCACAAAACCGTTTCCATTTTGCGGAGTAGGCTTTTCTAGTAGAAGGTCTTCTGGCCTCCAAAATGACATCCTGCACCGCCTTGGAGAGTAGGGTCTGTTGTGATTTTAAGGAATCTTCCATGCGGCGAGATTGAGTGTTTTCAGCTGACTAAGAGTTTTGAAGTTGTGCTGAGTCAGTAGAAGAGGCATTAGAGGCAGGATCCATGGTGGGGAATGCGTCAGGCTCCTCAGGAGTGGGTACCAGTGTTGTCTTGGCCAGTCTGGAGCAATGAGAATCATCTTTGGTCTGTCTGCTCTGGTTTTTAATAGAACTTTGGGCAGCAGAGGAAGAGGTGGAAAGGCATAAACCTGTCATTGTTGTCCAACTGAAACAGAGTGCGTCCACTTTCCAGGCCTGTGGATGAAAGGTCCTTGAGCAGAATTTTGCCAATTGGCAATTTCTGTGGGAGGCAAAGAGATCTATGTCTGGCCTTCCCCATGCTTGAATTATCTTTGAAAAAACTTGAGGATGCAACTTCCATTCATGTGGATCTGTCATATTTCTGCTTAGGTTGTCTGCCAGCGTGTTTTCCTTGCCTGGCAGGAACTGTGCTTGAAGCTCGATTTGCAATTCCAGAGCCATGTTCCAAAGAGACATGGCTAGCCTGCATAGGGGGTATGAATGGGTTCCTCCCTGTTTATGTACCACATTACTGTGGTGTTGTCTGTCCTTGTCAATAGCTGGCCTGGATGCAGCAGGTCTTTGAAAGCTATAATAGCATTTATTACCGCTAGCATTTCCTTTTGATTGATGTGTAGGTGCTTTTCTTTTTGGGACCATTTGCCCTGAATGCACCGATCTGTCATGTGCGCCCCCCAGGCGTAATCCGAGGCGTCTGTTGTGATGACTTGATTTGCTTGAGACTTGCAGAATGGGAGACCTGTGCTTCTTTGGCATGCTTGAGCCCACCACATAAATTCCTTTTGAAGACATGGAATCAGTGGTATAATTGTTTCCAAACTGTGGCGGTGTTGAGACCATAGGTTTTTTAGGTACCATTAAAGTTTCCTCATATGCAGCTTTGCACATGGGATTAGTAGGATGCAAGATGCCATGAATCCCAGAGCCTGCAGGATTATCCTTGCAGTCAGCCTGGTGAAAGTTGCCAGTTTTCTGAAGTATTGAGTTAGTTGCCCTTGTTTCTCTGGTATGAGGTAGGCCATCTGGGTGTTTGTATCCAAGTTGGCACCCAGGAAAATTATTGTTTGAGAGGATATTATCTTTGACTTCTTTTTGTTGACTGTGTATCCCAGAGAATTTAACAACATAAATACAAACGCCAGATGTTTCAGAAGTATGTGTTTGCTGTCCGCTTGGATCAGGCAGTCGTCCAAATATGGGTATATTTGTATCCCTTGAAGTCTGCAGTAGGCAATTACTGATGCCAGGCATTTCGTGAACACTCTGGGCGCAGTAGATAAAGCCAAAGGGCAATGCAGAGAATTGATAATGTGTTGAACCTGCAAGAAATCTGAGGTATCTTCTGCAATCTTGTCTGACTGGGACATGCAGGTATGCCTCCTTGAGGTCCAATGTTACCAGCCAAGACTCCTTGCCCAGCATGGGAAGAAGCTGCTGTAATGTGAGTATCTTGAATTTTGGCACGAGTAAAAATCTGTTTAGGATGGATAGGTCCAAAATAGGTCTCCAATCTTTGCCCTTCATTGGAACCAGAAATAGTCTGGAATAGAAACCTTGACCCTGTTCTTGTGCAGGTACCTCTTGAATAGCTTTCATGTCCATGAGATCTGAAATTTGTTTTTGTGCCACTGCCCTTTGATTGTGTGGCAGGTTTGGCATGCCTCTCATTTTTGGAAGGGCGTGAAAGTGGAATCTGTAGCCTTTGTCTATAATGTCCAGGATCCATTTGTCTTTTGTGACAATATGCCAATTTTTCGAAAATAATGTCAGTTTTCCGCCTAAAGGTGCTGCCATTTGAGTTTTGCTTGGCATGCAAAGGGGAAGTCATTGGTTCTGCAATCTGAATGGCTGTGAATTATCCTCACCACCTCTTTGTGTAGGTGCTTGCCATTGTCTGCCTCTAAACGATCCTTGAGATTGCCCTCTACCCCTCGGGCGCCTGTATCTACCTCTTTGGGGTCTGTCCGTGGCTGGAAAGGACCAATTTTTTGAAGGCCAATTTCTACTGAAACGTGGAGGTTGTACCTGTAGGAAATCTTTCACTGTTTGCATTGATTTTGCCTGTTCCTCCATTTTCTTTAATACCTCCTCAGCTTTAACACCAAACAATACATCTTTTTGCAGAGGTGCATCAAGTAATTTAGCTTTAACATGATCTGGTAAGGTTTGCTCTTTGAGCCAAGCATGTCTACGTATGACTGATCCTGTAACAGCAGCTCTACACATGAGGCCTCTAAAGCATCAAAACCACATTGCAAGGTATGTTTACCCACTTGTTCTGCACTATGTAACAAATCCTGCAACTCCTTCAAGTCTGGTTGTTCAGGTAGTGACATTTTGCTTTTCAACTGTGATAACAGAAACTGTTGGTACTTTAACATATGGAACAGACAGTTTAATGCCCTCATGGTTAAGGTGGCAGAGGTGTATACCTTCTTCCCCCACCTTTCTAAAGCTCTGGAATCTCTCTCTGAAGGTAATGGATTTTTAGCAGTGGAGGCCTTAATTCCCTTGGGACCCTGTGAAATAGTTTCTGGGTCAACCGCATGGCTTTTGTATAGAAATTGGTGTGAATCAGGAACCCGGTAATACCTATCAGGCTTGACTGGAGCTGGAGGTAAAGAATCTGGGTTAAGGCAGGCCTCCGAATACACATCATCTAGTATGTCTAAGACAGGAGGTATAGCCAGAGGCCTGTGCTGAGGGAGCAAGAGGAAATCCCTAAGCCTTTTCTTGGAGTCTGAGTACTCTTGGCCTTCCCAGTGGAAGTGTTCCCTCAAGGTATGTAAGGTTTCCCCAAAACAGTAATCCTCAGGGGGGGGGGGGAGAGACAGAGAGAATGGACTCCTCTCCATCAGAGTCTTCAAAAGGGGAGTATGAATGTTCCTGGTCTTCAGAATGTTCTGAAATAATGGAGGCCTGGTCCGAGGAAGGGGATTCTTACTCCACTCTGGGCCTTTTGTCCAGGGGGCGGGGTTTGAGAACCCCTGATAAGAGAAATCAAATCCTCAGCCATTTTGAGCATCTGCTTTTTAGGCATGGGGCCTTGAGAGGGGCCCTGTGGAGCTTGTCTTTTAGAATGCATGGCTGCTTTAGACTTAGTGAAAGCCTTGATGGAAAAAGAAGAGGAAGGCCTGAAGACACCTTGAGAGGTGGCAGGTCTGTCTAAACTCGGAGTTTCACCGCCAAGAATGGCTTCGGTATCTGTAATAGGGGTGTAGGCCGAAGAGCCTGCGACCTCGGGCACTGAAGACACCGCCAAAGAAGTGTCATCGGTAGTCAGGGGCTGCGTAGGCGCCTCACTGAGAACCGGACCACCTGTAGTCGGCTTTGGCGTGGTGTCGGTAGAAGTCGCGGACCTCGTATATCGGTCCTTACCTTTGCGTCTTTTACTTAAAACTGGAGTCGGAGTATCCGACGACATAATGTAATTAAACTTTTTGCCAAAAAAGTGTTGGGCAAACTCCGCCCGACGCTTAATAATGCGTCTGTTGAATGTAGCACAAAAACGACAGGCTGAGACGTCGTGGTCTGTGCCTAAGCAAGGAATGCAGAGGGAATGAAAATCCTTATGCGGTATTTGCTTCCCACATGAAATGCAATTATTAACTTTGTCTGACATCGGTCTGAGGCAAGAAAAGTTTCCCCAACGGGGTACTTAGCTTTCAAGAAGACTTCGGTTGAAAAAATATTCGTAATCTCAGGAGCTGGCCGACCGGCACTTGCAAACTGCTTCTTCTTCGGGCACCGCACGGCAAGAAAGACTGAAGAAAATGGCGTCGGCTGGTTCTTTTATACCCCTGTCACACTGACGTCAGGGAAGAGGCGACGACATCTGAAGCCGGACCTAGACTTTGGAATACGGCCGACCAAGGACCCGCCTGACGGCAGGAAAACCCATCTGTTATGACTGCAGCTGTATGCACGATGAACATCTGAACTTGTTACAAATATTTGCTGTAGCACACTTATCCAAGGAAAAAGTTTCCCAAAAGAAATGTGTCAACAGCACTTACAGCGCATACTAGCACATATTAGAAGTACCTGGTCAGCTATGTCTGCTAAGTATGTGAGTTCATAGGTTTGTACTAGGCTATTGGCCCTAGGGCCTAAACAAGCCTAGCCATAACAATTCCCTGGCTATTTCTTCCCACAGTATGAGAGCACTAGTGTGGGCAAGCCAACAGCAATAAACCACAACTGTGGAATGAAAGACAGGTAGCAGTATATTATCTTAGAATAGGAATTGGTCTTAAAAAGAGTTTATTAATGCAAGTTAATCAGTGCATTGATGGTTTACTGTAATAACATGCAGGGAAATAAACATTAAAAATTCTCCTAATACCTTAACTCCTTTACTAATATTTTCCAGTAAAATTCAGCCCGCTCTTGCCTGTTTTCTATATCCCTATTTGTAGTCAAACCTATTAGTAAAATTACCTTTGTCCACTTGGTAGCTGTTGAATTTTTAGAATACTTTCAACTACTTTATGAATGTAATTTTCTGTATGGTTGTTTTTACTCTGCTTAAGGATCTGCTTCCGAAATCCTACTCGTTCCCTATTTCAGAAACTCCCGCCGAAACATTTCATCATTCCTTTAATTTATAACTTCCTTCTTGAGTTAAGTACATCAGCCTTAAATGTGTAGCTCTAAAGTACCCCTTCAAATCAAGTAATACTACACCTCATTGTTCTAGAGAATAATAAACTTATTCCACTTAACTCTTAATTGTCCACAATTTCTCGTCTGTTTGATAAAAATATGCCTGAATTGTATAAAAATGAAAGTCATGTACCTACCATAATGTTAGATCCATGCTTTTTGTCCACTTCAAACATATGGGGCTGTTGGCTCCAATCTCAATTATTATTGGAACCAAAGCTCTGACTCCTCCCCTACCTATAATTCTGTAAGTTGCACTTAAAACCCTCAAATCGAGTCTGCCCTACATTCACACACACAGACATGCACATTCATTTTATATATACATATATATTTATATATATATATATATATATATATATCTATATATATATATATATATATATATATATCTATATATATATATATATCTATATATATATATATATATATATATATATATATATATATATACACATACACACACACGCACACACACACACACACACACACACACACATGTAAGGAAAAAGTATCTAGGGAAAGAATCCCTTCCAGGTTAAAGGATAAAGTCTTGGTGATGGCAACTGGTTGGTGTAAGGCAATTACAGACTACAGTGACTGTGCATAAACAGGCTAACATCCGCTCAATCATCTCAAACCATGGTTGGGAGTTTGAAGCAGACAAAAAACAAAAATGTCCAGAAAAACAGACAACATGGTTCTAATGTTATGGCAAGTACGTAATTTTCATATAGTACAGTTTTGTACCTACCATAAATGTAGATGTCCGAACAGGATAGCATCTGCAGTCCTTACAAATGGGTTGTCCTGTCGTCAGGCAGCCCTTCGGTCGGCCGGATTCCAAAGTCTGGGTCTGGCCTCGGCTGGTGTCGCACTTCATCCGACGTCATCTCTGCTGGTCTTCGGGTATAAAGGCATCAGCCGACGCCATTTTCCTCAGTGTTTCTTGCCCCAGATGCCAGTTGCCCTCTTGGATAGCTAAATTTTTGGGTAAATGCCAATGTTTCCAAAAAAGTAGAAGGCAAACACAAAAAATAAGCATGTATGTACATATATACAAACAAATACACCATGAGATCCCCCCCCAGCTAGCTATTAGGTGGGCAAATACCCTAGGAGTACCACAGAGGGGAAGGAGGGTGGGTAATCTTGACTGCAGATGCTATCCTGTTCGGACATCTACATTTATGGTAGGTACAAAACTGTACTATGTCCTTCAAGGATGCATCTGCAGTCCTTACAAATGGGTAGAATACCACAGCCAAACTAGGGGAGGAGGAAGAAGAATTATGGTGTAGTTAGGATCCCTTGCAAAACAGCAGTGGCAAACCCTGCTCGGGATCTAGAGTATAGAGGTAAGTTATAATGCTTGGCAAATATATGCACGGAGGTCCAAGTAGCAGCCTCAATAATGTCCTTGGTAGCCACTCCTCGTAAGAAAGCTGTGGTGGTGGCTGTAGCCCTTGTAGAATGAGGCCTTATGTTCTGTGGAATTTGCTTTCCATGGTAGGAGTAACAGAATCTTATGCAATTTCCTATCCACTTGGAGATTGTCTGTTTGGAAATTGCTTTTCCTTCCCTTCCTGTTGCATAAGCTACTAGCAGCTGGTCAGTTTTTCTATTGCCCTTGGTTCTGTCCAGGTAGTAGCGCAACTGTCTATGTACATCCAATGTATGCAGCAGTCTTTCCCCCCTGTTCTGTGGATTGGGAAAGAAGGTAGGTAGGTGGATTGCCTGGTTTAGAGACACTCTGGATACCACCTTAGGCATAAATGTAGGATTAGTTCTCATGGACACTCTATCTTGATGGAAGATTAGGAAGGGTTGTACTGCCATTAAAGCCTGTAGTTCCGAAACCCTTCTTGCTGAAGTAATTGCCAGTAGGAAAGCAGTTTTCCAGGATAGGTGTTGAAGATCTGCTGTTGCTGCTGGTTCGAATGGAGGGAGTGTCAATTTTTCTAGCACAAAGTTCAAGTCCCATGCTGGTAATGGTGGTTTCCTAGGAGGTTTTACATTCTTAATTCCTCTCAGGAACTGCCTGAGTAGAGGATGTGAGAAGACAGGGGGATCGTAGCTGTATTCTGCAGAAATAGCTGATGCATGTATCTTGATGGAGGAATAGCACAGGCCTGTATGGAGAAGCTCTGCCAAGTACTCCAAGATGTTGGCAATATCTACCTTTGACACATCTTTCCCTCTTTCAGTACTCCAAATGACAAACCTTTTCCATTTTCCTGCATAGTTCCTTCTTGTTGAAGGTCTGCGGGCCTCAAGGATAATGTCTTTAACCCTTTGGGATAAATCTGGGTTAGTTGCTCTTATGTAATGTTCCAGGCAGTCAGTTGCAGAGTTTTCAGGTTTGGATGCAGGATGTTGTAGTCGCTCTGAGTTAACATCAAAGGAATCAGGGGCAGTGTCCACGTTTCCCCCCCGAGACATGCTCCTCAGCAATGGATACCAATGTTGTCTTGGCCAATTTGGAGCTATCAGAATTATCCTTGGACGTTCCTCTTTGATTTTCAGTAGTACCTTGTGCATCAAAGGAAGGGGTGGAAATGCATATGCTGTCAGGCCTTTCCAATTGAAGGATAGAGAGTCCACCTTCCAAGCAAGTGGGTGGTATGTCCTTGTGCAGAATTTCTTGAGCTGGTGATTGAGTGGGGATGCGAATAGGTCTATTTGTGGTATTCCCCATTTCTTTGTGATGGCCTTGAAGATGTCCGGTGTAGCATCCATTCGTGAGCATCCGAGGTAGTTCTGCTTAACATGTCTGCTAGGATGTTTTCTTTTCCGGTACAAATATTGCCTGTAATTGAATGTTGTAGCTCAGAGCCATATTCCATAGGTCCAGAGCCATTCGGCATAGGGGTATGAATGAGTGCCTCCCTGTTTGTTGATGTACCACATGACTGTGGTGTTGTCTGTCCTTATCATCAATTGGCCTTCTTTGAGGAATGGTCTGAAATTCTGGATTGCTAGTTTTACTGCCAGCATTTCTTTTTGATTTATGTGCAGGTGCAGCTGATCTGGAGTCCATAAGCCCTGAATGCACTTGTCCAGCATGTGGGCCCCCCAACCGAGGTCTGAGGCGTCCGTTGTGATGGTTTGGCTTGTTTGAATGTTGTGGAAGGACAAACCTGGGTTTGACTGGCATGCCTGAGCCCACCATAGGAACTCTTCTTTCAGGCATGGGATTAGTGGTATTTCGGTTTCTAAGCTGTGCTTGTGTTGAGACCATAAATTCTTTAGGTACCACTGTAGCTTTCTCATATGCAGTCTGGCATGGGGGACCAAGATTATGCAGGATGCCATGAAGCCCAAGGCCTGCAGTACTTTTCTTGCTGTTAGTTTGTTCTGCTTTGTTAATGCCAAGAAGTAAAGAGGAAGTTGTTCTTGTTTTTCTGCAGTTAGGAATGCCATCTGTTTTACTGTGTCCAATTCTGCACCCAAGAATGTTCTTGTTTGGGATGGTATCAGTCTTGACTTTTTTAAATTGACTGTGTATCCCAGGGCTTGTAGTAAGCAAATGACTCTTTGTAAGTCTTGTGTCAGCTTGCTTTTGTTGTCCGCTTGTATCAGGCAGTCGTCCAGGTATGGATAAATTTGGATTCCCTGAAGCCTGCAATGAGCGATTACTGATGCCAGGCATTTCGTGAACACTCTGGGCAGTAGATAAGCCAAAGGGCAATGCTGAGAATTGATAATGCTCTGATCCTGCAAGAAATCTGAGGTATCTTCTGCAAATTGGTCGTATGGGGACGTGCAGGTATGCCTCCTTGAGATCTAGAGTTACCAGCCAATACTCCTTTCCCAGCATGGGAAGAAGTTGCTGTAGGGTCAGCATTTTGAATTTTGGAACAATGATGAATGTGTTTAAAGCGGACAGGTTGAGAATAGGTCTCCAACTTTTCTCTTTTCTTGGTACTAGGAAGAGTCTGGAGTAAAATCCCTTGCCCTGTTCTGTAGGTGGTACCCTTTCCACAGCTCTCATCTTTGTTAATAGAGCTATTTGTTTTAGGGCTTCTGTCTTTTGATTTGGTGGTAGGTTTGGCATTCCTCTTTTTACTGGTAAGTTGTGGAAATGAAACCTGTAGCCTTGGTCTATAGTTTGCAAAATCCACTTGTCTCTTGTGATATAGTGCCAGTTTTCTGAAAATAAGGCTAACTTTCCGCCTAAGGGTGCTGCCATTTGTTCCCTGGTAGGCGGTGTCAGAGCCAAGTCACTGTGATTGTCCTGTTGCAGTGGTAGTGGTTGTGGTTGTATCTGTGCCTCGTTGGTTATTGCCTTGCCACTGGCGTCCCCTGTAGGCACCTCCTCTGGATTGATTTCTGCCTCTGGAACATCTATTCCTGCCTCTCTGATTTTTAGAGGAGTCTGGAAAGGACCAATTTTTGGAAGGCCAGTTCCTGCTGAACCTTGGGGGCTGAACCTGTAAGAAATCTTTAACTGTTTGTACAGATTTTGCCTTCTCTTCCATTTTCTTCATTACTTGTTGGGCAGGAGAACCAAATAGACTGGCCTTATCCATAGGAGCATCTAATAGCTTTACTTTAACATGATCCGGCAAGACCTGTTCTTTCAACCATGCATGCCTTCTTATAACTGTGCCAGTCATGGCTGATCTAAATGAAGCCTCCAGTGCATCATAGCCACATTTTAAAGAATGGTTACTAACCTGCTGAATGTTATTCACCATTTCTAGAACATATTTCTTATCTAAGGAATCATCAGAGGACAGTTTCTTAGTTAACTGATCATGCATAAACTCTTGGTATTGGATCATATGAAACTGACAGTTCAGAGCTCTAGCTGAGAGAGTAGCAGAGGTGTATACTTTTTTACCCCATCTCTCTAAGGACCTGGATTCCCTATCAGAAGGGAGAGGGTTTTTTGCTGAGGTCGAAGCTACTGCCTTAGGCCCCTGGGAGATAGTCTCAGGATCTGCAAAAGGAGCCTTGTATAAGTGGTGATGAGTGTCCGGTACCCTGTAAAACCTATCGGGCTTAGCAGGGGCTGGAGGTAAAGTATCAGGAGCAGTGCAAACATCATTAAATGCATCATCCACAACAGGAAGAACTGGAGGTATAGCTAAGGGCCTATGTTGCGGTAAGTGTAAAAGGTCCTAAGCCTTTTCTTGAATCTGAGAAATCTTGTCCCTGCCATTGGAATTGCTCTCTCATGGCATGTAAGGTTTCCCCAAAGGAAAATTCCTCTGGTGGAGAGGCAGAAGGAATAGATTCTTCAGCATCAGAATCTTCATAAGTAGAAAGAGGAGCCTCTGGATGGTCTGTATTGTCTGAAACATCAGAAGAGTCATCTGAGGACACTGGCTCAGGGGGCTCTGCTCTAGGTCTCTTTTCTGGAGGTTGAGAGGCCCTGTCTGGGTGAGATTGGGATCCCCTTATTAAAGAGATGAGATCCTCTGCCAGAGTAAGCATTTGGGAACTGGAACTGGGACTGTGAGAGGGGGGCTTAACAGGCACAGACTTAGCAGTTCTGGCTGCTTTAGCCCTGGCAAAGGCCTTTATAGACATGGCTGCAGGAGGCCTAGCAGCACCACGTGCTGGGGTAGAGACATCCAAAGGGATGGTGTCCGATAATTCTAGAGAAACCACATTAGTAGGCAAAACTTCAGAGGCCGATTCAACAAGGGTAGAAGGGGCCTCGGTAGTGGTCATGGATTCGGCTGAAGATTGAACCGTTTGCTCGGTTTCGGCCGAAACCGAGACACTCGCGGTTTGCTTAACCGTGGTTTCGGCCGAAACCATGGACCGCGAGTGTCGGTCCTTTCTTTGCGTTTCTTAACAATTTGAGTAGTCGGAAGATCCGACGGCATAATGTACGCAAAAACTGAGCCGAAAAACTGTTCAGCAAACTCCGACCGACGCCTAAGCGTTCGTTGGTTGAAGGAAGCACAGGCTAAACAAGCTGCTACGTCGTGGTCTGGGCCTAAACAAGGTAAGCAGTAAGAGTGGAAATCTTTATGAGGTATTTGTTTCCCACAAGTTAAACAGTTATTCACTTTTTCTGACATCGGCTGAGGCAAGAAAGAGTCCCCAACGGGGTACTTAGCTTTTAGAAGTCTTCGAAGTAGTATTCGGTAGTAGTAATCTCTGGATCTGACCGACCGGCACTTGCGAACAGCTTCTGCTTTGGGTGCCACGCGGCAAGAAAGACTGAGGAAAATGGCGTCGGCTGATGCCTTTATACCCGAAGACCAGCAGAGATGATGTCGGGTGAAGTGCGACACCAGCCGAGGCCAGACCCAGACTTTGGAATCCGGCCGACCGAAGGGCTGCCTGACGACAGGACAACCCATTTGTAAGGACTGCAGATGCATCCTTGAAGGACATCCAATGTTGTCTACTTTCATCCATGTCAAACATATGGGACAGAATCCCAAACTGGGCAGGAGGACATTCCAGAGTATGGTGGAACCAAAAGAGGACAGTGATTTGGACTGGGTGTCCAACTTACAGTGAAAGACAATGGCGTGTACCATTGACCAGGTAGCTGCAGCACAGATGAACATCTAACATGTGTAGCAAGTATTCGCCCTTATTTGATTACTTTGGAAAGAAAACAGGAAGGTGTACAGATTGATTTCAATTAGCTTCAGATGCCACCTTCAGGATAAAAGCTGCATTAGTTCTGAAAAAAGTCCATCCTTATGAAAAACAAGAAAAGGGGCTCTGAGGAGACTGCTTGTATTTCTGAGATTCAACTGGATGATGTTACTGCAACCAGAAAAATAGCTTTTTGTGTGAGAAATTTAAGTTGGCAGTGGATCTGAGTTCAAAAGGAGACTGGGTTAAAGCTTGTAACATGGAGGAGCTGGGTCTCTAATGGGAGGTCTTTGCAGAAAGGTATCTTTGAGGAAATTTTTTTTTTTTTTAAACAAGAAACATCTTCAATAAACCATCACTTATGACATAGACAAGCATTCTTCTTTTGGCTTTTCCCAGTTAGGGGATTTTACAGCGGGGATCACCGGTCCGCTCATGATTGGCAGCGGAGTTTTACGGTGTCGAGTTGCCAGCCCGGCGCCCAACCTTCTACAGAAGGCACACACACACACACACACACACACACACACACACACACACATTCATGCCTAGGGCCAATTTAGTGTGTCCAATCCATCTACAGCACGTCTTTGGGATGTGGGAGGAAACCCACGCGACCACAAGGAGGACATGCAGACTCTGCACAGAAGGCACCTAAAAACAAGGCACACCGACACAATCCTAGTTGCAAGCATTTTGCATCACAAACCACACTGACACACTCCCAGTTGCAAACATTATACATCACTTATGATCTACCCAATCATTTTCAGTCAAACATTACATAATCATTTAAGTTCTGCCTTCTTTTAAATCTCATTCATTCCCTTATGTACTGCTCCTAAAATTCCCATTTTTCCTATGTAGCTTGCTCCAAACCCTTTTCTAAAGATCTCAATTCCAGTTGTTTTATCTCTGTTGCTATATTTACTACTTCTAGTATAGTTGGTGTAGAGTTTGATTTCCATTTTCTAGTAACTTGAGGTTAATGGAGCACATCCACACATCTTTACCTAATAATGGGAGAATTGACTGTAACGTGACCATGCGGAAAGTACAGTTTTGTACCTACCATAAATGTAAGGTATGCATCTGCAGTCATAACATATGGGTTGTCCTGCCTCAGGCAGCCCTTCGGTCGGCCGGATTCCAAAGTCTGGGTCTGGCCTCGGCTGATGTCGCACTTTCCCCGACGTCAGAGCTTCTGGGGTATAAAGGCATCAGCCGACGCCATTTTCCTCAGTGTTTCTTGCCCCAGATGCCAGGTGCCCTCTAGGAAGGCTAAATTTGGATAATGCTGAAAAGTTCCAAACAGTAGCAAATTATATACATATATATATATATATATACAAACAAACAAATACACCATAACAGATTCCCCCAGCTAGCTGAAAGAGGGGTAAGCACCCTAGGAATACCACAGAGGGAAGGAGGGTAATCCTGACTGCAGATGCATACCTATCGGACATCTACATTTATGGTAGGTACAAAACTGTACTATGTCCTTCAAGGATGCATCTGCAGTCATAACATTTGGGTAGAATACCATAGCCAAACTGGGGGAGGAGGTACTAAGAGAAGGATGGTGTAGTTAAGATCCACTGCAGAACTGCAGTTGCAAACCCTGCTCGGGATCTGGAGTATAAAGGTAGATTGTAATGCTTGGCAAATGTACGCACGGAGCTCCAAGTAGCAGCTTCTAAAATGTCCTTGGTAGCCACCCCTCGTAGGAAAGCTGTAGTGGTGGCTGTGGCCCTTGTGGAATGAGGCCTGATATTTTCAGGAGCTGTCTTTCCATGAAAGGAGTAGCAAACACAAATGCAATTTCCTATCCATTTTGAAATTGTCTGTTTGGAAATTGCTCTTCCTTGCACCCCCAGTTGCATATGCTACAAAAAGTTGGTCAGTTTTTCTGTTGGTTTTAGTTCTGTCCAGATAGTAGCGTAGTTGTCTGTGTATATCCAAGGTGTGCAAAAGTTTTTCTCCTTTGTTCTGTGGGTTAGGGAAGAAAGTAGGCAAATGAATAGCTTGGTTCAAGGATACCCTGGATACCACCTTTGGCATGAAAGTAGGATTGGTTCTCAGTGACACTGAAAAATAAGGAAAGGCTGCACTGCCATTAATGCCTGTAACTCGGATACTCTTCTTGCTGAAGTGATTGCCAGAAGAAAAGCAGTTTTCCAAGATAAAAACTGTAGGTCTGCTGATGCTGCTGGTTCAAAAGGAGGTAGTGTACATTTTTCCAGCACAAAATTGAGATCCCATGCAGGTAGAGGGGGTCTCCTTGGAGGTTTAACATTTTTGATCCCTCTCAAAAATTGTCTGAGCAGAGGGTGAGAGAAGATAGGTGGATCCATATTGTATTCTGCTAAAATTGCTGAAGCATGAATCTTAATGGAAGAATAAGACAGGCCATTGTGGAACAATTCTGCTAAGTACTCTAGGATGTGTGCTAGGTTTGCCACTGTGACATCTGTGCCCTTTGATGTGCTCCAAATGAGAAATCTCTTCCATTTAGCTGAGTATGTCTTCCTTGTGGAAGGTCTGCGAGCCTCCAGGATAATGTCCTTCACCCTCTGAGATAAAACAGTTTGGTTTGGTTTTAAGGAATTTTCCAGGCAGTTACTTGCAATGTTTTCAAGTTTGGATGCAGGGTCTTGAAATTGTTCTGCGTTAGAAGAAGAGGCCATAGGGGGAGAGGCCATGAGTTCGCCTGAGACATGCTTCTCAGCAGCGGATACCAGTGTTGTCTTGGCCAGTCCGGAGCTATTAGTATCACCTTTGGCTGTTCCTCCCTGATCTTCAGTAGAACCTTGTACATCAATGGGAGAGGTGGAAAGGCATATACTGTTAGGGCAAAGAGAGAGAGTCCACCCTCCAGGCTTGTGGGTGGTATGTCCTTGAGCAGAATTTCTTCAGTTGGTGGTTGAGTGAGGAGGCGAACAGATCTATCTCTGGCATTCCCCATTTCTTTGTTATGAGTTTGAAGATGTCTGGATGCAGCATCCATTCGTGTGCATCCGTGGTAGTTCTGCTTAAGCTGTCTGCTAGTGAATTTTCTTTTCCTGGTACGAATTGGGCCTGCAGCTGGATATTGAGATTCAGGCATAGGTTCCACAGATTCATTGCCATCCGGCATAGAGGGTAGGAATGTGTGCCCCCTTGTTTGTTTATGTACCACATGACAGTGGTGTTGTCTGTCCTTATTAACAGATGTCCTTGCTGGAGGAATGGTTTGAATGCCTCGATTGCATGCCTCGCTGCCAGCATTTCCTTCTGGTTTATGTGCATGCTTAGCTGCCCTTGAGGCCATAGAACTTGGATGCATTTGTCCTCCATGTGTGCTCCCCATCCTCGGTCTGAGGCGTCCGTGGTGATGGTCTGCCTTGTTTTTGGTTTGTTGAAAGGCAACCCTCTGTTGGACTGGCAGGCCTGAGCCCACCACAGGAATTCCTTTTGAAGGCATGGAATGATTGGTTATCATGGTTTCTAGACTGTGACTGTGTTGAGACCATACATTCCTTAGGTACCATTGCAATTTTCTCATATGCAGCCTGGCATGTGGAATCAAGGTTATGCAGGATGCCATGTAACCCTGGGCCTGCAGGACTTTCCTTGCAGTAAGCTGAGTTTGTCTTGTCAAAATCATGAAATAATCTGAAAGTTGTTTTTGTTTTTCTTCTGTGAGAAAAGCCATCTGAGTGATTGTGTCCAGATCAGCACCCAAAAAGGTTATCCTTTGGGATGGCACTAGTCTTGACTTTTTGGATGTTGACTGTGTAGCAGGTGTATGACATAGGCCAAGTCCTTTAACAATTTTTTCTTGTTGTCCGCTTGTATTAGGCAGTCGTCCAGGTATGGATAAATTTGAATTCCCTGAAGTCTGCAATGTGCAATTACTGATGCCAGGCATTTCGTGAATACTCTGGGTGCAGTAGATAAGCCAAAGGGCAATGCTGAGAATTGATAATGCTCTGATCCTGCAAGAAATCTGAGGTGTCTTCTGCAATCTGGTCGGATAGGGACGTGCAGGTATGCCTCCTTGAGATCTAGAGTCACCAGCCAAGACTCCTTGCCCAGCATGGGAAGAAGTTGCTGTAGGGTCAGCATTTTGAATTTTGGCACAATGAGATAAGTGTTGAGCGCGGACAGGTCGAGAATAGGCCTCCATTGGTTTTCTTTTCTTGGTACCAGGAATAATCTGGAGTAAAATCCTTGGCCTTGTTCTATAGATGGTACCCTTTCTATAGCTTTCATCTGCAGTAAATTGCTGATTTGTCTTAAAGCCTCTGCCTTCTGGTTTGGTGGAAGGTTTGGCATTCCGCCCCTTTTTGGCAAAGTGTGGAAGTAAAACCTGTATCCTTTGTCTATTGTTTACAATGTCCATGTATCCTTTGTAATGCAATGCCAGTTTTTCGAGCATAAAGCCAGCTTTCCGCCCAAGGGAGGTTCCAGTTGATCCCTGGTAGGCGGAATCAGAGTCAAGTCATTGGGTCTGTCCTGTGGTAGTGGTTGTAATTGTAGCTGTGGCACTACTCCTCTGGTTGGCAGGCTGCCACTGACGGCCCCTGTAGGCACCCTTTGATTGACCTCTGCTCTGCCTCTAGGGCATCTGTTCCTGCCCCTCTGTGCTCTGGAGGTGTCTGGAAAGGACCAATTCTTTGTAGGCCAGTTTCTGCTGAACCTCGGAGGTTGGACCTGCAGGAATTCCTTTACTGTTTGCACAGATTTTGCTTTTTCTTCCACCTTCTTTAGAATCTCCTGTGCAGGGGAGCCAAATAAATTTTGTTTCTCCATTGGAGCATCGATGAGTTTAGCCTTGCCATGGTCTGGCAAAGATTGCTCCTTCAGCCAGGCATGCCTACGAATTGCTGCCCCAGTCATAGCTGATCTAAATGAAGCCTCCAGTGCATCATAGCCACATTTTAAGAAATGATTACTGACCTGCTGAGAGTTGTGTACCAAATCCTGAAGGGATTTACGGTCTAAAGGTTCAGGAGAAGAAAGCTTCTTATTCAGCTGATCTAACAAAAATTCTTGATACTGTATCATATGGAATTGACAGTTTAATGCCCTGGCAGAAAGAGTAGCAGATGTATAAACCTTTTTTCCCCATCTCTCTAATGCTCTAGACTCTCTTTCAGAGGGTAGGGGATTTTTGGCAGTAGCAGCTGCAACCCCTTTAGGGCCCTGAGAAATAGTTTCTGGGTCTGCAGCATGGGCTTTATACAGGTGGAAGTGAGAATCCGGGACCCTGTAATATCTGTCAGGTTTGGCAGGGGCCGGGGGAAGAGAATCAGGTGCAGTACTGACATCATTGTACACATCATCAATTACAGTTAAAACAGGTGGTATGGCTAAGGGCCTATGCTGGGGAAAATGCAAAAAAGTCCTTAATCTTTTCCTAGAATCAGAGAAATCCTGACCCTGCCATTGAAAGTGCTCCCTCATGGAGTGTAAAGTCTCTCCAAAGGAAAATTCTTCAGGTGGGGAGGCTGAAGGAATAGAATCTTCTGCATCTGAATCCTCATAAGGCGAGTAGGCCCCTTCCTGATGGTCTGACAAATCAGATCCATCCGTGGAGTAATCTGAGGAGAGAGGTTCAGAGGGATCAGTCCTGGGCCTTTTGTCTGGAGGAGGTTGGGAGGCCCTGTCTGGGTGAGGTTGGGAACCCCTAATTAAGGATATAAGGTCTTCAGCAAGAGTGAGAATCTGAGAACTAGAGGAAGGCCTCTGGGAAGTAGATTTGGCAGGCAAAGTTTTTGAAAGTTTGGCAGCTTTAGCCCTGAAGTAGGCCTTAATAGACATAGAAGCTGGGGGCCTAGCTGCCCCACGTGCAAGGGTAGAAATGTCCAAAGGTATGGTGTCGGACAATTCTTGAGCACTAGCTTCGGTAGGGAGTTCTGAAGCCGACTCAGCTGGGGCCTCTACTATGGTTTCGGTAGTAGTAATAACCGTGGACTCGGTTTCAGCCGAAACCGAGACACTCGTGGTAGGCCTAGCCATGGTTTCAGCTAAAACTGCGGGCCGCGAGTGTCTGTCCTTTTCCTTGCGTTTTTTGACCATATGCGAAGTCGGAGTCTCCGACGGCATTTTATAAGCAAAAGCGGTTCCAAAAAATTCCTCTGCAAACTCCGACCGACGTCTAAGAGTCCGTCGGTTGAAGGAGGCACAGGCTAAAAGTACAGTTTTGTACCTACCATAAATGTAGATGTCCGATAGGAATGCATCTGCAGTCCTTACAAATGGGTTGCCCTGTCGTCAGGCAGCCCTTCGGTCGGCCGGATTCCAAAGTCTGGGTCTGGCTTCGGCTGGTGTCGCACTTCACCCGACGTCATAGCTGCAGTTACTCTGGTATAAAGGCAACAGCTGACGCCATTTTCCTCAGTGTTTCTTGCCCCAGATGCCAGGTGCCCCCTAGGAGGGCTAAATTTGGATAAATGCCAATGATTCCAAATATTAGAGAGCAAACAAAAGATAAGCATGTATGTACATATATACAAACAAATACACCATAATAGATTCCCCCAGCTAGCTATAAGAGGGGCAAATACCCTAGGAGTACCACAGAGGGGAAGGAGGGTGGGTAATCCTGACTGCAGATGCATTCCTATCGGACATCTACATTTATGGTAGGTACAAAACTGTACTATGTCCTTCAAGGATGCATCTGCAGTCCTTACAAATGGGTAGAATACCATAGCCAAACTGGGGGAGGAGGAAAGATAGAATTATGGTGTAGTTAAGATCCCTTGCAAAACAGCAGTGGCAAAACCTGCTCGGGATCTAGAGTATAAAGGTAAATTATAATGCTTGGCAAATGTATGCACGGAGCTCCAAGTAGCAGCCTCTAAAATGTCTTTGGTAGCCACTCCTCGTAGAAAAGCTGTGGTAGTGGCTGTAGCTCTTGTAGAGTGAGGCCTGATGTTTTCTAGAGTTTTCTTTCCATGGTAGGAGTAACAAAATCTTATGCAATTTCCTATCCACTTAGATATTGTCTGTTTTGAAATTGCTTTCCCTTCCATTCCTGTTGCATATGCTACCAGTAGCTGGTCAGTCTTTCTATTGCTCTTGGTCCTGTCCAGGTAGTAGCGTAATTGTCTGTGTACATCCAAGGTATGCAGCAGTCTTTCTCCCCTGTTCTGTGGATTGGGGAAGAATGTAGGTAGGTGGATAGCCTGATTTAAAGATACTCTGGAGACCACCTTAGGCATAAAAGTAGGATTTGTTCTCATGGACACTATCTTGATGGAAGATCAGAAAGGGCTGCACTGCCATTAATGCCTGTAGCTCAGAAACCCTTCTTGCTGAAGTTATTGCCAGCAGGAAAGCAGTTTTCCATGATAAGTATTGCAATTCTGCTGTTGCTGCTGGTTCGAAATGAGGAAGTGTCAATTTTTCTAGCACAAAGTTCAAGTCCCATGCAGGTAATGGTGGCTTCCTAGGAGGCTTTACATTTTTAATTCCCCTCAGAAACTGCCTGAGCAGAGGATGTGAGAAGACTGGAGGATCCAAGTCGTATTCTGCTGAAATAGCTGATGCATGAATCTTAATGGAAGAGTAGGACAGGCCTTTGTGGAATAGCTCTGCCAAGTATTCCAGGATGTTGGCTATGTTTACCAGTGACACATCTTCCCCTTTAGCAGTACTCCAAATGAGATATCTTTTCCATTTTGCTGAATAGGTTTTTCCTTGTTGAAGGTCTGCGAGCTTCCAAGATAATGTCCTTAACCCTTTGGGATAAATTTGGGTTAATTTGTCTTATGCAATGTTCCAGGCAGTCAGCTGCAGAGTTTTCAGGTTTGGATGCAGGGTGTTGTAGTTGTTCTGAGTTAACAGCAAGGGAACTAGGGGTAAGGGCCACATCTGTTCCCGAGACATGCTCCTCAGTAATGGGTACCAATGTTGCCTTGGCCAATCTGGAGCTATCAGAATGATCCTTGGACGGTCCTCTTTGATCTTCAATAGCACCTTGTGCATCAAAGGAAGTGGTGGGAATGCATATGCTGTCAGATTTTTCCAACTGAAGGATAGGGAGTCCACCTTCCATGCCAGTGGATGGTACATCCTGGTGCAGAATCTTTTTAATTGGTGATTTTGTGGGGATGCAAATAAGTCTATTTCTGGGAGACCCCATTTTCTTGTTATGGGTTTGAAGATGTCCGGATGCAGCATCCATTCGTGGGCATCCGTGGTAGTCCTGCTTAGTATGTCTGCTAGAGTGTTTTCTTTTCCTGGTACAAAAATGGCTTGTAACTGAATGTTGTAACTCAGGACCACATTCCAGAGGTCCAGGGCCATCCGGCATAGAGGGTACGAATGTGTGCCTCCCTGTTTGTTGATGTACCACATAACTGTGGTGTTGTCTGTCCTTATCAATTGGCCTTGTCGAAGAAATGGTTTGAAAGCCTGAATTGCCAGTTTTACTGCCAGCATTTCCTTTAGGTTTATGTGTAGGTGTAGTTGCTCTTGAGTCCATAAACCTTGTATGCATTTGTCCATCATGTGGGCCCCCCAACCAAGGTCTGAGGCGTCCGTTGTGATGGTTTGGCTTGGTTGAGTGCTGTGGAAGGGCAATCCTTCGTTTGATTGACAGGCCTGAGCCCACCAGTGGAATTCTTGCTTCAGGCATGGAATTATTGGAATGTGAGTTTCTAGGCTGTGCTTGTGCTGAGACCATAAATTCTTTAGGTACCACTGTAGCTTTCTCATGTGCAGTCTGGCATGTGGGACCAATATTATGCAGGATGCCATGAAGCCCAATGCCTGTAGGACTTTTCTTGCTGTTAGATGGTTTTGCTTTGTTAATGCCAAGAAGTAGAGGGGGAGTTGCTCCTGTTTTTCTACTGTTAGGAATGCCATTTGTTTGGATGTGTCCAGCTCTGCACCCAAAAAGGTTATCTTTTGGGATGGTATCAGCCTTGACTTTTTTATATTGACTGTATATCCCAGGGCTTGTAGAAGGTAAATGACTCTTTTCAAGTCTTCTGCTAGCTTGTTTTGTTGTCCGCTTGTATCAGGCAATCGTCCAGGTAAGGGTAGATTTGGATTCCCTGAAGCCTGCAATGAGCGATTACTGATGCCAGGCATTTCGTGAACACTCTGGGCGCAGTAGATAAGCCAAAGGGCAATGCTGAGAATTGATAATGCTCTGATCCTGCAAGAAATCTGAGGTATCTTCTGCAATTTGGTCGTATGGGGACGTGCAGGTATGCCTCCTTGAGATCTAGAGTAACCAGCCAAGACTCCTTGCCCAGCATGGGAAGAAGCTGCTGTAGGGTCAGCATTTTGAATTTTGGAACAATGAGGAATGTGTTTAAAGCGGACAGATCGAGAATAGGTCTCCATTTGCTTTCTTTCCTTGGTACTAGGAAGAGTCTGGAGTAAAAGCCCCTTCCTGGCTCCATATATGGTACCTTTTCCACAGCTCTTATTTTTAATAATTGATGTACTTGTTTTAGAGCTTCTGCCTTTTGATTTGGAGGTAGGTTTGGCATTCCTCTCTTTCCTGGTAGAGTATGGAAATGAAACCTGTAACCTTGGTCTATAGTTTGCAAAATCCACTTGTCTCTTGTGATGTAATGCCAGTTCTTTGAAAATAAAGCTAGCTTTCCGCCTAAGGGTGCTTCTAGTTGTTCCCTGGTAGGCGGTGCCAGAGCCAAGTCACTGTGATTGTCCTGCTGCAGTGGTGGTGGCTGCATCTGTGCCTCGCTGGTTGTTACCCTGCCACTGGCGTCCCCTGTAGGCACCCCTGGATTGGTTTCTGCCTCTTGTGCGTCTATTCCTGCCTCTCTGTGCTTTGGAGGAGTCTGGAAAGGACCAATTCTTGGAGGGCCAATTCCTGCTAAACCTTGGAGGTTGGACCTGTAAGAAATCTTTCACTGTTTGGACAGATTTTGCCTTCTCCTCCATCTTCTTCAGTACCTGTTGTGCAGGAGAACCAAACAAATTGATCTTGTCCATGGGAGCATCTAATAGTTTTGATTTGACATGGTCCGGTAAGGCCTGCTCTTTTAACCATGCATGCCTTCTGATAACTGTGCCAGTCATGGCTGATCTAAAGGAAGCCTCCAGTGCATCATAGCCACATTTTAAAGAATGGTTACTAACTTGCTGAATGTTATGTACCATTTCCTGAACATATTTCTTATCTAAAGGTTCATCAGAGGACAGTTTTTTAGTTAACTGGTCTAGCATAAATTCCTGATATTGGATCATATGGAATTGACAGTTCAAGGCCCTAGCTGACAGAGTAGCAGAAGTGTAAACTTTTTTACCCCATCTCTCTAAGGACCTGGATTCCCTTTCAGAGGGGAGGGGATTTTTGGCAGAGGTAGTTGCTACAGCCTTAGGCCCCTGGGAGATAGTCTCGGGATCTGCAAAAGGAGCCTTGTATAAATGGTGATGTGTGTCCGGGACCCTGTAGAATCTATCGGGCTTAGCAGGGGCCGGAGGTAATGAGTCAGGAGCAGTACAAGCATCATTAAATGCATCATCTACAATGGAAAGAACTGGAGGTATAGCTAAAGGCCTATGTTGTGGCAAATGCAAAAAGGTTCTAAGCCTTTTTCTGGAGTCTGAAAAATCTTGGCCCTGCCACTGAAATTGTTCCCTCATAGCATGCAAGGTTTCCCCAAAGGAAAATTCCTCAGGCGGAGAGGCAGAAGGGATGGACTCCTCAGCATCAGAGTCCTCATAAGGGGAATAAGGAGCCTCTGGAGGCTCAGTATTATCTGAATCATCAGAGGAATCATCAGTGGAAACTGGCTCAGGGGGCTCTGCTCTAGGCCTCTTCTCTGGAGGTGGGTGAGAGGCCCTGTCTGGGTGAGGTTGGGATCCCCGGATTAAAGAAATGAGATCCCCTGCTAGAGAAAGCATTTGGGAACTGGAACTGGGCCTGTGGGAGGGGGTCTTAACAGGCACAGATTTTGTAGCTTTAGCTGCTTTAGCCCTGGCAAAGGCCTTAATAGACATGGCTGCAGGAGGCCTAGCAGCTCCACGTGCAGGGGTTGAAATATCCAAGGGAATAGTGTCAGATAATTCCTGAGAAACCACAACTGCAGGTTGGACTTCAGAAGCCGATTCCACCAGGTTGGAAGAGGCCTCGGTAGAAGGCACGTTTTCGGCTGAAGGAAGAACCGCTAGCTCGGTTTCGGCCGAAACCGAGACACTCGCGGTTGGCTTAACCGCGGTTTCGGCCGAAACCGCGGACCGCGAGTGTCGGTCCTTATCCTTGTGTTTTTTGGATATTTGTGAAGTCGGAGGATCCGACGGCATAATATAAGCAAAATCAGAGCCGAAAAACTGCTCAGCAAATTCCGACCGACGTCTAAGCGTCCGTCGGTTAAAAGAAGCACAGGCTAGACAAGCTGTTACGTCGTGGTCTGGGCCTAAACAAGGTAAGCAGTAAGAGTGGAAATCTTTATGAGGTATTTGTTTCCCACAAGTTAAACAGTTATTCACTTTTTCTGACATCGGCTGAGGCAAGAAAGAGTCCCCAACGGGGTACTTAGCTTTTTAGAAGTCTTCGGTAGTAGAAGTAGTATTCGGTAGTAGTAATCTCTGGATCTGACCGACCGGCACTTGCGAACAGCTTCTGCTTCGGGCGCCACGCGGCAAGAAAGACTGAGGAAAATGGCGTCGGCTGTTGCCTTTATACCCGAGTAACTGCAGCTATGACGTCGGGTGAAGTGCGACACCAGCCGAAGCCAGACCCAGACTCTGGAATCCGGCCGACCGAAGGGCTGCCTGACGACAGGACAACCCATTTGTAAGGACTGCAGATGCATCCTTGAAGGACATCAAGCTGATACGTCGTGGTCTGGGCCTAAGCAAGGAAGGCAGTAAGAATGGAAATCCTTATGAGGCATTTGTTTCCCACAAGTTAAACAATTATTTACTTTGTCTGACATCGGCTGAGGCAAGAAAGAGTCCCCAACGGGGTACTTAGCTTTATTCGAAGTCTTCAGTAGCTGAAATCTCTGGATCTGACCGACCGGCACTTGCGAACAGCTTCTGCTTCGGGCACCGCGCGGCAAGAAAGACTGAGGAAAATGGTGTCGGCTGATGCCTTTATACCCCAGAAGCTCTGACGTCGGGGAAAGTGCGACATCAGCCGAGGCCAGACCCAGACTTTGGAATCCGGCCGACCGAAGGGCTGCCTGAGTCAGGACAACCCATATGTTATGACTGCAGATGCATCCTTGAAGGACATCCTGGACTTCTCTACATGAAGGTTCAAACAGCTGAGATCTAGGATGGGTCTCAGGTCCCCTGTTCTTTTCAGCACCTAAAAGAATCTGGAGTAAGTCCCTAATCCTACTTGGTCTGCGGGGACAGGCTGGATGGCTCTATCCGAAAGCAACTTTTTTATTTCTAAAGTTGTGGAATCCCTGTGACTGGGTGGAACGTCTGGGATTCTCTTGGATGGTGGGGGAGGAGAAGAGAAGGGGATATGATAACCTCTGGAAAATATCTTTAATACCAACTCGTCTTGGGTGACTTCTTGCCAGGCTTCAGGGTATAAAGAAATGTGACCCCCGACTGGCACCAGAGACGCACAGTCGGACCTCTCTTCAGGAGCGCTGGTAGGGAGAACCACGAAAGGAATCACGGTCCCCCTGGTTATGCGAGTCTCCTCTGCCTCTAGGGCAGTGTCTACCTGAATTTCCACCCCCTCCCCTGCCTCTGGAGCGGGGAATCACTTTGTGCGCCCTGAAAAAAACGCTGACTTCCTGAACCACATTTTCCCACACTTCTGGCCCTTGGGGTAAGGTCTAGAAGACATGGAAAAATGGACTCCCATGGCAGACAGGGTTTTTCCTTCCTGTTTGCACCTAGTGAGAGTGTCTTTCACCTCGGTTCCGAATGATGAACCATCAAATGGGGCACTGGTGAACGTAGACTTGAAGGCCTCCGCAAAACTGCACAGGCGCATCCAGGAGTGTCTCCTAAGAGAGACTGCGGAACCCGCAGCCCTACTCGCTCCATCGGCTGCATATGAGATCAGCCTCATGCAGGAGTTGGTAAGGGAATTTACGGTAGACATCTGTGCATTGACCTTCTGTGCCACGGCATCAGAAATGTTACTCTGTAGAGAATCTCCTAGCTCTTAGGAGAGCTCTCTGGAGCCTCGTAAAATGTGTCAAGTAGTTCAGCGGCTGCAGTGTAAAGGCCGCTGAGGTAAACGCATGCTTCCCATACCTGTCCATAGCCCCGGACGCCTTGTTAGGCGGATGAACGGTAGACGAAGTTTCAGCAAATTCCTTCTTTGTGGTCGCTGCCACCACCATGGCATCTACTGGAATGCCTTTATATAAGTGCTCCTTGTCAGAGGGGGTGGACACAAACTTATTGGGTCTCCTTGGGACTGGTTCCACAGTGTCAGGAGTTTCCCACACCTTTCGAAAGATAAGATCTAATAGCTCATCAAAAGGGAGAGAAACCCAAGAGGTGGAGGGTTGAGACCCAAAAGCCTTCAGGAACACCGACTTTTCATCAGAAGGTGATTTGGATGGCCAGCCGCCTCTCTGCTTCAGGATCTCCAGGATATCTGAAAAACAGATATCTTCAGAAGATGACTTGGGGGACCCCTCCGACTCCTTGAGGCCGGTATCTGACGTGAGAGACTCATCCAAGGAGTCAAGGTGTTCCCTCTTACAAAATCTCTTTCTGGCGGGCTCCTCAGGCAAAAACTCTGGGGAGACATCAGAAAGTTGGGGGTCACTCATGGAGGAATCCTGAGGCTTAGGGTCTCCGCTGCCCATGGATAGAGCGTGATCCGAAACTGACACCGGTGCTGGAGGGGGCAGAGTATCAATACCATAGGATGCAGATGATAACCTGGCCAGCACACTCATAACCTCCCCCCCCCGGCTCCAAAGGCCGACTGAAGATGAAACAGTAGCAGCCCTCAGTGCAGAGAAGATGAGGACTGAAACTGATGTCGGGTCCCAGCTCACTCGGGCCGAAGCACCGAGAGGAAGGCTCAGAAACGATGAAGATCAATCAGAGACCTCTCCCTCAGGTCCGACCAGAGAACCGTGAACTCTCGACCCCGTGGACGGAGCCGACGGGGTCAGAGCGGAAATCGGAACAGAGAGGCCAGGCGAGGCTACTGGAACCAACCTAATGGCATCAACAACTCTGGCTCCGAAGGCCGAGAAAGGCTTGGAGGAGGAACAACAAAGGATGAAGAGGCCACAAGCTTCGGAGCCGAAATCAATTTAGCCAACACCGATGACTGAAGCAGTTTCTTCACCACCCTATCAACGTTCTCATCGGAAAGGGTCCTGGAAGAAAAAGTAGGAGATCTGGATCTCCCTACAGAAGGGGACTTGCATGAAGTTTTTTGCCCAGTCGAAAAACTGGAGACCGGCTCCGAACCAAAATATCCGTGACCGGCTCCGAAAGGATGGGAGCCGATACAGACTTAGTCAAGAGACTACCTTCTTTTGGCACAGAGGACAATGGAACCAAAGGAGGAGAAGCTGTTCTAGCAACTTTCTCTGGCAGCTCCGAAGAAACAGATGGAGCCGGAGAGCGCTTCTTGGAAGTCTTTTTGTCCTTTTTAGCTGAAGAGGATACTGCACTGGAAGACTTAGCCAAGTCTTCCTCAGAGTGTTTAGGCAGTCCTTAGAAAATGAGCTTGTTCTTCCTCTCCTGTAGCACATGGGGACTGAAGGAATGACAAAACAAGCAGGACTCATGGAGGTGAATAGCCCCCAAGCAGTACACACACAGAGTGCCCAGTTAGACATGTTATTGCTGCATTCAACACACTTTTTAAAGCCCGAAGGCCTGTGTTCCTTAGAATCCTTGGACATGCTGAAAGGAACAAATTAATAAGTACACGCACTAGACCCAACTAACAAGAAACAGAGCCTCTAACTCAAACGGCCCAGAAACCGGCAGGAAAACAACAGGGAGGGACTAGGTCCTCTAAATCAAACAGGCCTAGTCAGGGGAAAACAGTTGTACCATAATGTTATGTAGATGAATCCATTGCTGCATCTAACTTACCTAACACTTGGGCTGTCCCTCGGTCGGCCCGAATATCAGAGTCAGAGGCTAGCGTCCGTCAAAAGGCATTTGACTGACATCAGAGCGTCAGGGTACAAATGCGCATGACCCGACGTCATATCTCAGTCTTCTTTTGCCCCAGATGTCCAGAAGACCCTAAAGGAAATCAAAACCCATGAACAACAACTAAACAACCAACCAGCCCCTAACACCAAAAATATGTACAAAATATACAAGTGGCAGTACTTAGAAATAGTTTGTTTTGACGTGCAAAATTTGCATAAAAAGTAGGCAAATGAATAGTTTGTAAGATATTGAAGAGCCACACTTAAATCAGGCTCAGAAACATCCAAATCCTTAGCTGTACTAGGCCTTCTAGCTTCCAAAATCATGCCATGCTGTTAGGTGCATTGAGCAAATGACTGTCCTCCTGGGACAACAGATGAGAATCGAGCATCCACTTTCCAAGCTGTGGGATGAACCTGTATACCTGTCTGGTTTAACAATAGCAGGAGGCATTAAAGTAATTAAAGTAATTAAATCTTCTGCCATTTCAAAGGCAGGAAAGCACCACTTGTCAGACAACACTAAACGCGAACATAAAGGAGCGCCAAACCAAAGACCACTCAGAAACAATGGGGAAGACTAGGGTCCTCTAACTTAAAACGGGCCTAGCCCGTGGGGAAAGGAAATGAGTGGGATACCCAAACAGTCAGACAAGGGCACAAAAGGATACCCAAACAGTCAGACAAGGGCACAAAAAACAGCCAGATAAACAAATACAGGCAGTAAAAAGTACAGTTTTGTACCTACCATAAATGTAGATGTCCGATAGATATGCAACCGCAGTCCTTACATATGGGTTGTCCTGCCTCAGGCAGCCCTCGGTCGGCCAGATTCCAAAGTCTGGGTCCGGCGTCGGCTGATGTCGCCTCCTCCCCGACGTCAGAGCGGCTGGGGTATAAAAGCATCAGCCGACGCCATCTTCCTCAGTGTTTCTTGCCCCAGATGCCAGGTGCCCTCCAAGGAAGGCTAAATTTAGAACTAGATAAAATTTCCAGACATACACAATAGCAATAAACAGATACACCATAACAGATATCCCCAGCTAGGTATAAAAGGAGGGAAGTGGACCCAATACACAGAGGGGTAGGAGGGAGGGAAAAACCTGACTGCAGTTGCATATCTATCGGACATCTACATTTATGGTAGGTACAAAACTGTACTATGTCCTTCAAGAATGCAACTGCAGTCCTTACATATGGGTTGAATACCATAGCCAAGCTGGGGGTGGTAGGCTCTAAGATAAGGATGGTGTAGCTAAAACGCCCTGCAGGACTGCCGAAGCAAAGCCTGCTCGGGATCTGGAATATAAAGGCAGGTTGTAGTGCTTGGAACATGTATGCACGGAGCTCCATGTAGCAGCTTCTAGAATGTCCTTTGTAGCCACCCCTCTTAGGAAGGCTGTGGAGGTGGCTGCAGCTCTGGTGGAGTGTGGCCTGATATTGGCTGGCACACCCTTTCCATGGAAAGAACAACAGAATCTGATGCAATGTCCAATCCATTTTGAAATTGTTCGTTTGGAAATTGCCTTTCCTTGCACTCCAGGGGCGTATGCTACAAATAGCTGGTCAGACTTTCTGTTGGCTTTTGTTCTGTCCAAGTAGTAGCGTAGTTGTCTGTGTATGTCCAAAGTGTGCAGCAGCTTTTCCCCTTTATTTTGAGGATTGGGGAAGAAAGTAGGCAGGTGAATTGCTTGATTTAGAGACACCCTGGATATCACTTTTGGCATAAAAGAAGGATTGGTTCTTACAGAAACCCTGTCATGATGAAAAATGAGGAATGGAGGTACTGCCATAAGGGCCTGTATCTCCGAAACTCTTCTTGCTGAGGTAATTGCCAACAGGAAAACTGTTTTCCAGGAAAGAAATTGCAATTCTGAAGATGCTGCTGGTTCGAAAGGAGGAAGAGTTATTTTTTCCAACACGAAGTTGAGGTCCCATGCAGGCACTGGTGGTTTTGTGGGAGGTTTGATATTCTTTATCCCTCTTAGAAATTGTCTTAGCAAAGGATGTGAAAACACAGGTGGATCAGTGTTGTATTTTGCTGAAACTGCTGAAGTGTGTATTTTTATGGAAGAATATGAAAGTCCATTATGCAGCATTTCTGCCAAGTATTCCAGTATCTGTGGGATGCTCATTACTGATGCATCCTGTCCCCTGTTGGTATTCCAGATGTTGAATCTCTTCCATTTGGCTGAATAAGTCTTTCTGGTGGAAGGTCTGCGTGCTTCCAATATCATCTGTTGAACTTCCTTGGAGAGAGAGATATGGGGAGAAATCATGGAACCCTCCAAGCTGTCAGCTGCAGAGTTTGCAGGTTGGGATGAACCGTCCTGTAATTGTGCTGAGTCAAGAGTAGAGGCCATTGAGGCAGGGGCCACGGCTTGGTGCAAGATATGCTCCTTAGTAATGGATACCAGTGCTGCCTTGGCCAATCTGGAGCTATTAAGATGCCTTTCGGTTGCTCTGCTTTGATCTTCAGTAACTTGGTCATTAATGGTAGAGGTGGGAATGCATAGATTGTTAGAGAGTTCCAGCTGAATGAGAGAGCATCTGTTCTCCATGCTTGTGGATGGTGTGTCCTTGAGCAGAACTTTTTCAGATGATGATCGAGGTGGGAGGCAAAGAGATCCATGTCCGGCCTCCCCCATGCATGAGTTATTTGTGCAAAAATGTCTGGATGCAACATCCATTCGTGCGGGTCCAGGATATTTCTGCTTAGACTGTCCGCCAGAACATTGTCCCTGCCCAGAACAAACTGGGATTGCAGCTGTATGTTCAGTTTCAGGGACTCTTCCCAAAGAGTCATTGTTAGTCTGCAAAGGGGGTAAAAATGAGTACCTCCCTGCTTGTTTATGTACCACATAACAGTGGTGTTGTCTGTCTTTATTAGCAGATGACCTTGTTGAAGATATTTTCCGAAGGCCTCGATTGCATGAATCACTGCTAACATCTCTTTTTGATTTATGTGTAGATGTACTTCCTGGGGGGGTCCATTGCCCTTGAATGCATCTGCCCTCCATGTGCGCCCCCCCCATCCATGGTCTGAGGCATCTGTTATAATGGTTTGGCTTGTTTGAGGTTTGTTGAAAGGCATACCTTTGTTTAACTGGCTTGCTTGGGCCCACCACAAAACTTCCCTTTGTAGACATGGGATGAGTGGGATAATTGCTTCTAAGTTGTGGCTGTGTTGAGACCATAAACTTTTTAGGTACCATTGTAGTTTTCTCATGTGTAGTCTTGCCAGTGGAATCAGTAGAATGCAAGATGCCATGAAACCCAGGGCCTGCAGGATTTTCCTTGCAGTCATCTGGGTGAGCTTTGCTAGGCTTTTGAAGTAATGTGGTAATTGTTCTTGATTCTCTTCTGTGGGGTAAGCCATTTGTGATTCTGTGTTTAGTTTGGCTCCTAGAAAAATTATTTGTTGGGATGGCAGTAGTCTTGATTTTTGTAAGTTGACTGTGTATCCCAAAGCCTGTAGTAAGTGAATGACATAATTCAAGTTTTTTGTCAAGGCTTGCTTGCTGTCCACTTGTATAAGGCAGTCGTCCAGGTAAGGGTATATTTGTATCCCCTGGAGTCTGCAGTGTGCAATTACTGATGCCAGGCATTTCGTGAATACTCTGGGAGCAGTAGATAAGCCAAAAGGCAATGCTAAGAATTGATAATGCTCTGACCCTGCAAGAAATCTGAGGTATCTTCTGCAACTGTGTCTGATTGGGACATGCAGGTATGCCTCCTTGAGGTCCAGAGTAACCAGCCAAGACCCCTTGCCCAGCATGGGAAGGAGTTGCTGTAGCGTCAGCATTTTGAATTTTGGTACAATGAGAAAAGTGTTTAGAGCGGACAAGTCCAGTATAGGCCTCCATTGCTTTTCTTTTCTTGGCACAAGGAACAGTCGAGTAAAATCCCTGGCCTTGTTCCTGAGGAGGAACCTTTTCTATTGCTTTGATTTGTATCAGCTTTGAAACTTGTTCGAATGCCTCTGCCCTTTGATTTTGTGGCAGGTTTGGCATGCCTTGTCTTGTTGGTAAAGTATGGAAGTGGAACCTGTAGCCTTGGTCTATTATGTCCAGAATCCATTTGTCCTTTGTTAAAATGTGCAAATTTCTTGAAAATAAGGATAATTTTCCACCTAAAGGTGCTTCTCATTGAGCCTTGGTTGGCGGTGTTAAGTCAAGTCATTGTGATTGTCCCTGTGGAGCAGGGAAAGTTCTTGCGCCACCTCTCTGACTAGTCGGTTGCCATTGGCGTCCCCTGTAGGAGCCTCTGTATTGCCCTCTTCCTCGGGCACGCCTGTTTTTTCCCCTTTGAAACTTGTCAGTGTCCGGAAAGGACCAATTCTTAGAAGGCCAATTCCTGCTGAACCTTGGTGGCTGAACCTGGAGGAAATCCTTGACTGTTTGCACGGATTTAGCCTTTTCTTCAAATGACTTCAACACATCCTGAGCATTAGCACCAAATAGCTTGTTTTTTTCCAGAGGTGCATCTAGAAGCTTTACTTTAACATGATCTGGCAATGCCTGTTCTTTCAACCATGCATGTCTACGTATGACTGCCCCTGTCATAGTTGCCCTACATGAAGCTTCCAATGCATCATAACCACACTGAAGAAAATGATTGCTAACCTGCTGTGTGTTATGGACCAAACCCTGCAAGGCCTTTCTATCTAAAGGCTCAGGAGAGGCTAACTTTTTCTGCAAATCATCCATCAAGAAATCCTGATACTGAAACGTATGAAAATGGCAATTAAGGGCCCTCATGGCAAGTGTGGTAGAGGTATAAACTGTTTTGCCCCACCTCTCCAGGGACCTAGCTTCCCTGTCTGAGGGCAAAGGATTTTTGGCCTTGGATGTGGCCACCCCTTTGGGCCCCTGGGAAATAGTTTCTAGATCAACAGAATGGGCCTTAAAGAAATGCTTGTGAGTTTCAGGAACCCTGTAGTATCTGTCTGGCTTGACAGGAGCAGGGGGGAGAGAATCAGGAGAAGCACTCGAATCTGAGTACACATCATCCAGTACATCTAACACTGGAGGGATAGCTAAAGGCCTGTGTTGGGGAAGCTTAAGGAAGGTACAAAGCCATTTCCTGGAATCGGAGAATTCCTGACCTTGCCACTGAAAATGCTCTCTCATGGAGTGTAGAATTTCCCCAAAAGAAATATCCTCAGGAGGAGAGGCAGAAGGAATAGATTCCTCCGCATCAGAATCCTCATAGGCCTGGAAGGACTCTTCCTGGGTATCTGAGTGATCAGAGTCACCAGAGGCTTCATCTGAATAAAGGGTGTCTGTATGCGCAACCCTGGGCCTTTTGTCTGAAGGTGGCTGAGAACCTCTGTCAGGATGGGTCTGGGAGCCTCTGATTAAGGAAATTAAATCTGCAGCTAAAGTCATGATTTGCTTATCAGTAGTGGGTTGAGGCAAAGTTTTAGGAGGGTGAGACTTAGCCTGGCTGGCAGCCTTAGCACGTGTGTAGGCCTTGATAGACATAGACATAGGGGGCCTAGCTGCCCCACGTGGAGTAACCTTGCCCACCGGTATGGTCTCAGGCAAATCTTGGGCTTCAGTTTCTGGAGGAAAATCAACAATCGGCACCATCTCCGGGGCCGGAGTGATCGGTAAAACGGTGTCGTCGGTCCGGAGCGGTGGAACAACTGCCTCAGAAGAGACCGATGCACTCGCGGTAGCTTTTGGCGTGGTGTCGGTGGAAATCGCGGGCCGAGAATGTCGGTCCCGGTCTTTCCGTTTTTTGGAAATATGAGGCGTCGGTTGTTCCGACGGCATGGTATAAGAGAATTTATCGCCCAAAAAGTCTTCAGCAAACTCTGCCCAGATCCTGAGTGTGCGCTTATTGAAGCAAGCACAGGCAGCACAGGCCAAGACGTCGTGGTCTGGGCCAAGGCAGGGGAGGCAGTAAGAATGAAAGTCCTTGAGGTATTTGTTTACCACAAGACAAACAATTATTAACTTTTTCAGTTTTTTCTGACATCGGCTGAGGCAAGAAAAGGTTCCCCAATGGGGTACTTAGCTTTTTGATGACTTTGGATACGTAAAACACAGGAGATGACCGACCGGCACTTGAGAACTGCTTCTGCTTCGGGCACCGCGTGGCAAGAAAGACTGAGGAAGATGGCGTCGGCTGATGCTTTTATACCCCAGCCGCTCTGACGTCGGGGAGGAGGCGACATCAGCCGACGCCAGACCCAGACTTTGGAATCTGGCCAACCGAGGGCTGCCTGAGGCAGGACAACCCATATGTAAGGACTGCAGTTGCATTCTTGAAGGACATCACCTCTACCACACACACACAGCTATGAAACTAGCTTTTTCGAGCAAAAAGTCAACAGTTTATAAAAATTTTATAAACAATATACTTAGCCATGGCCAAAAGCGAGACCATGTCTGAGCTTAACGAGCGGCAAACGAGATCTGGGGAATAGACACGTTGCATGATGGGATACCTCAGCCATGAGTCAATTGAAGACTTTGAGCTAGAGTATGGCCAAATCGGAGCAGAGGTTCGGCTCCGAACCCACGGGTAAGAATGAAGGTGAGATTGGACTACATAACATGCGCTTCCCTTTGGATCATCCTTCTATAATACTGTCTAATGCTTGCCTCCCTCCATAAACCCACGCTGATTCATAGGTTCATAGATTAGTACTAAGCTAACTAATCTTGCGAGCCATTTTGAGCCTAGCCAATTATCCCTTGTGAGACTCGAACCCTGCACCTTGTGTTTGTAAGGCAAACACCTTAACCATTAGGCCACTATATCTATCCAGGTGATAATCTGATGAGGGACTAGAGTCTGTCAGCTAGCAAGTCTCTGGAATCTAATCATATGCTGCAAGTAATTTATGAAGTATATGGCAAAAGTACTTAAGGCATTAACTTGCTTTCCTATGCAATCCAGAAAGTACAGTTGTGTACACTTACCATAAATGTAGATGTTTTGGAGTGTATTCACTGTTACATTCATCACATCTGGCTTATCCCTGCCAGGGTAACCATCAGTCGGCTCGAACACCAGAGGCTTAGTATTTCTGTGTCGGTTGCCGTTGCTCTAGGACTGACGTCAGGTCATCAGTAGTATAAAATAAGGCAGCCGACGGCATTACATCATTTTTTCTTGCCATGTCAGGAGCCCCCAAGAGGGAGCTAGGTTATGGTGGAACACCACCACCAGTAGAAAGTAAATACCAGAAATGCCTTGTAAAGAGAGAGGGAGAGAGAGAGACGCACACAAGGGGGATGGTGGGTGGGGAAACTAGGACTGCAACAGTAAATACATTCTAACATCTACATTTACGGTAAGTGTACACAACTGTACTATGTTCTTCGTGTTTCACTGTTGCAGTCATCACACTTGGGTCGATTCCCAAAGCTGAGGAAGGGTGGAGTAATCAAGAAGTGTTAGGGATGGCTAATAGGCCTAGCAAGACTGCTGTAGCAAATCCAGCTCTGGATTTAGAAAAAAAAAATGGTAAGTGGTAATGCTTGGTGAATGTGTGTACAGAACTGCAGGTTGCAGCTTCCCCAGTAGGGACTCCCCTGAGAAATGCTGTAGAGGTGGAAGTAGCCCTAGTGGAATGTGGTCTGATCCCCTGTGGGGTAGGTTTTACATGGTGCTTGTAGCAGAAACGGATCCAGTGTGCTATCCATTTGGAAATGGTTTGCTTTGAAATGGCTTTACCCTCTGCCCCTGTAGCAAAGCTGACTAGCAGCTGGTCAGATTTTCTGAAAGGTTTAGTCCTGTCAAGGTAGAACCTGAGCTGTCTGTGCATGTCCAAGGAGTGCAGGATCCTTTCCCCTTTATTCTGAGGTTAGGGAAGAAGGTTAGCAAAAGGATGGATTGGTTTAGAGCCATGATGGACACCACCTTAGGCATAAAGGATGGGCTAGTCCTGAGGGAAACCCTGTCAGCATGGAAATAATGAAAGGTTCCACAGCCATTAAGTGCCTGTAACTCAGACACCCTTCTGGCTGAAGTTATAGCTAAAAGCAGGGCTGTTTTCCAAGAGAGGAACTTTAACTCTGCTGAAGCTGCAAGTTCAAAAGGGGTAAGCATGAGCTTTTCCAGTACAAAGTTAAGGTCCCAGGCAGGGGTGGGTGCTCTCCTAGGAGGCCTTAAGTTGTTAGCCCCTCTCAGGAATTGTTTGATGAGAGGATGAGAAAATAGAGGTGGCTCAGTATTATAATGAGCTGAGACGGCAGAGGCATGAATTTTAATGGAGGAGAAGGATTGGCCTCTGTGGAATAGCTCTGCTAGGTAACCCAAGATTAGAGGTAAGGAGGGCACTGCTGTGTCCTTCCCTTGAGATTGATTCCAAGAACAATACCTTTTCAACTTTTCAGCATAGGCTTTCCTAGTACTGGGCCTTCTGACTTCAAGGATGATGTTCAGCACCTGTTTGCTGAGGGTTGCTGTACTCAAGGGATAATCCAGACTGCAAGGGTTAAGGATTGCAAATGTGGATGCAAAATGTGTCCCCCCTGCTGAGACAGCAGGGTAGGAGTCTGGTGAAGGTGGCAGGGTGGTACTGTTGTCAGACTGCGCAACAGTGGGTACCACTGCTGGCGTGGCCAGTCTGGGGCAGTAAGAATTGCCCTTGGCCTGTCCTGTCTTATCTTGAGTAGTACTTTTGAGAGGAGGGCAGAGGGGAAAAGGCATAAATTGAGAGGTTTTTCCATTGAAAGGATAGGGCATCCACCTTCCAGGCCCTGCTGTGAGGGCTCCTGGTGCAGAATTTGCTCAACTGGTGGTTCTCGGGGTAGGCAAATAGGTCCACCTCCGGTGTCCCCCACCTCTGGATCAGAAGGTTGAAGGTGTTGGGCTCTAATTTCCACTCGTATGGGTCTAGGAGATTTCTGCTCAAGTCTTCTGCAGTGAATGCTGTTTGCCTGGCAGGAATTGAGCTTGTAGATGCACTTGGCTGCTCAAATTTGTGTTCCACAGGGCCATGGCTAACCTGTTCAGAGTGGGTATGAATGGGTTTTCCCCCTGCTTGTTTATGTACCACATTAACTGTGGTGCTGTCTGTTTTTATGAGCATTTGTCCTGGAAGGATTAGGTACTTGAAGGCTGTCAGAGAATTCTGTACAGCTAGCATCTCTTTTTGACTGATGTGCAGGATAATCTGGGCCGGGCTCCAGTGGTCCTGAATGCACTTGCCTGCCATGCGAGCCCCTCATGCATAGTCTGATGAGTCTGTTGTCAGGGTTTGGGCGACGAGGGGTTGAGTGAAAAGCAGTCCCTTGTTGTGGTTGCATGCTTCTGCCCACCAAAGGAACTCTGCCCTTAGACAAGGTATGATTGGAATGACTGTTTCCAGGTCCTGAGAATGCTGGCACCAAAGACTTTTTAAATACAATTGAAGTTTCCTCGTATGGAGTCTTGCATATGGAATTAGCAGAATACATGAGGCCATGAAACTTAGGTCTTGAAGTATTTTCCTTGCGGACAGCTGGGTTCTGGTGGCCGTTTGTTTGAAGTAGTTTGTCAGACCTGTTTTTCTGAAGTGAGAAATGCCATCTGGGAAGTTGTGTCCAAGCTTGCTCCCAGGAATACAATCTTTTGACTGGACACCAGCTGCGATTTATTTTTGTTGATGGTGTACCCCAATGAATGCTGCGGTGGTGCAGCGGTAGCACTGTCACCTCACAGCAAGAGGTTCTCCTACTCGATTCTCGGCTGGAGCGCCTTCTGTGTGGAGTCTGCATGTCCTCCCCACGGTTGAGCAGCATTCGAAAGACGTGTGACTGGGCATGCCTTCGTTGAAGGCTGGGTGTCGAGCTGGCACCTCGGCACCGTAAAAATCTACTGCCAATCATTAGCGGACTGCAGTTCTGCTGTGGCGATCCCTAACCGGGAAAAGCCGAAAGAAGATGATGGTGTACCCCAATGAAGTGAGAAGGCTTTTTACAAATGTCAGGTGCTGAACTAGCAATTCCCGACTGTCCGCCTGAATCAGGCAAAATATGGGAAAATTTGGATTTTTCTCTGCCTGCAGAATGCAATGGCTGGGGCCAGGCACTTTGTGAATACTCTGGGCGCAGTAGATAAGCCAAAGGGAAGTACAGAGAAAGTACAGTTGTGTACACTTACCATAAATGTAGATGTTCGAGTGTATTCACTGTTGCAGTCATTACATTTGGTTTTTCTGCTTGCAGTAGCCCTCAGTCGGCCTGATTAACAATGTCTTGGGTCCTGTTTCGGTTGCTGTCCCTTCTTCCATGACATCAGAGGTATAAAACATGCAGCAGATGCCATTACATCAGTTTTTCTTGCCCCAAATGTCAGGTGCCCCCCTAATGGGAAGCAATTAAATCTATAATACAATGACATACCTCCAACAAAAAAGCAATTGCACCAAAAAGCTTTTTGAGCATAGCAAGAGAGAATAGAAGTACAGCCAAAAGAAGAAAGGGAGCTGGAGGGAGGGTAACCAGGACTGCAACAGTGTATACACTCGAACATCTACATTTATGGTAAGTGTACACAACTGTACTATGTTCTTCGTGTTTCACTGTTGCAGTCATTACATTTGAGTAGATTCCCAAAGCTAAGGTTGGGATGAGGAATTTAAATAGAATTAGTACCAGCTATAAGGCCCTGCAAGACTGCAGTGGCAAAACCAGCTCTGGATTTAGAGAAAATTGGCAAATGACAATGCTCGGTGAAAATATGTACAGAACTCCAGGTAGCAGCTTCTAGGACGTCCCTTGTAGGGACACCCCTGAGAAAGGCTGTAGAGATAGATGCAGCCCTGGTTGAATGGGGTCTGATGCCCTGTGGAATAGGTTTTCCATTGTGCTTATAGCAGAAATTAATGCAGTAGCCTATCCATTTTGAAATGGTTTGCTTTGAAATAGCTTTCCCCAATTTCCCTGCAGCAAATGCAACCAGCAGTTGTTCAGATTTCCTTTGAGGTTTAGTCCTGTCCAAGTAGAATCTAAGATGTCTGTGCACATCAAAGGAGTGCAGTATCCATTCCCCTTTGTTCTGTGGGTTAGGCAAATGAATGGATTGATTAAGAGCTACACTGGATACCACCTTGGGCATGAAGGAGGGATTGGTTCTGAGGGACACCCTGTCCGCATGAAAGGCTCCATTGCCATAAGGGCCGGATACCCTTCTTGCAGAAGTGATTGCTAAAAGGAAAGCTGTTTTCCAGGAAAGGAATTTTAAATTTGCAGTAGCAGCTGGCTCAAAAGGAGGAAGAGTAAGTTTTTCTAAGACAAAGTTAAGGTCCCAGGCTGGAGTTGGAGCTCTCCTCGGTGGCCTTAACCTTTTGGCCCCTCTGAGGCACTGCTTGAGCAGTGGTTGAGAGAAGAGGGGAGGCTCTGTGCTATACTGAGCTGAAATGAATGAGGCATGAATTTTGATGTAAGGAAAGGACAAGCCCTTATGAAGCATCTCAGTCAAATATTGTAGAATCTGAGGTAAACTGGGCACTGCTGCGCTCATCCCTTGAGACTGGTTACAAGTACAAAATCTTTTCCATTTTGCAGCATAAGATATTCTAGTACTAGGCCTCCTAGCCTCTAAATCACTGACTTACTGAGGGGTGGTAAAGGAGAGATTAGATAATTAGCCGGGCTGCTAGGTTTTTCCAGCTGAAGGATAGAGCATCCACTTTCCAAGCTAGTTTGTGGGGAATCCTTGTGCAAAAATTTGTCCACTTTCCAAGCTAGTTTGTGAGGAACTCAAAAGACAGGCACAGCAGATCAACAAGAGATGTTTATTTTCACTCCATGAACAAACTTCACAGTACAGAAACAAAAACAACAACGCTGCTACAGTTCTCAGCATGTTTTCGTCGACATGCACTTCATCAGAAAAGCTGAACAGCGCTCAGTGTGCTGAATTTATAAGTCAGATATTATATGAGTCTACCAATGGTGTCTCCTAATTAAAATGTTAATACATTCAATTAACATCAGTGTTATTGAAATTACAGATTTCTTAAAATCAAAGTAACAATATCACCATCTAGTGGTGAAACAGACTTTACAGGTAAGAATACATTGTAAAAATGCATAGTTAAAATGTATATAAATACTGTATGCTCTAAAAAACATTTTAATTAATACATAAAAAATGTACCTGTGTGAAAAACATGTAAAAATGTATGTATGAAAAATATTAAAATGTGTATAAAACATATATATGTAAATACAACTGATGTGGGTGAGTGGTTATAACTTGGCTGATCTCAACTTTAATACATGTTTTAGAGAGATCATTTCATTTAAACCTGGGTGACTGCTAGCCTCAAGCATTAATTGCCAAAATAACTCTCTGTATTCTAGAGGCCTCCCAAGGACCACCCCTGGGATCGGGGGGGTAATACCTCTATGACGAAGAATAGGAATTTTGCAGGCATGCTAAAGTATGTTTAAACAAAGCGTTGTTAGTGTTTTCCTTCCTTACGTCATATAGGTGCTCATACACCCTTTGTCTCAGCCTTCTCTCGGTTTTCCCTATATAAAAGGAATCACATGCCTCACAGGTCACCATGTATACCAAACCACAAGTATTGTAATTTGCAAATACTTTAGTGGTGATAATTTTACCTCTACTTTTCAAATATATTTCCTCACCTTCATTGATATTGACACAATAATGACAGCTTCCACATTTACGTGTACCCAACTTGTTTGTGAGATGTATGACCTGTTTTCCACCCTCAAGTATGGTTCTTAATGTTACGTCCTTTTTTAAATACTACTTTTAAGGGTTCTTCAAAGTTCAGATTCAAATCTGAAAAACTGGCAAACCTATTCCACTCGTCTTGGTTTCGCCGCATAATATCAAATGCAGTAATTAAATCTTTATGGAACTGTGAGCCTTCCCTTTGACATTTGTCTTTTTTGGAAAGGCACTGCTGACCAGTTTCTTGAGTTTTATGAATATGTCTCACATACCACTGATTTTCTAAAATTTACTTACAAAATAGACAGTTCCCAACTTAGTTTTTTAGATGTGACCATATAGAGAACAAACTGGGTTGAAATCTAAAATTTATAGGAAGGAGACCTTTTCTAACACCTACTTGCATTTTTCTAGTTCTCACCCCCCTTATCAAAAGAATGCAATTGTCAAGGATCAGCTAGTAAGAGCTAGCAGGATGACCTCAGATGAGACAGATTTCCAGACAGAATGTGAATTTATTGCAAGTATGTTTAGAAAAAGAGGTTACCCCAATGATTTGTTAGGAAGACTGATACAAGAAGTTAAAACAGCAAGGACCACAAGGTTTTTGCCTATCCTGGGGGATTCAAGAAAAAACTTTGGCAACACCAACATTAAAAACAATTCTCCAGTAGATATAAAACACTACAATTCAGCTTTGACTATTACTTTCAATGGCAAAACCAACAGTTAAAAATATTATTAATGACGAGTGGAATAGGTTTGCCAGTTTTTCAGATTTAAATCTGAATTTTGAAGAATCCTTAAAAGTAGTATTTAAAAAAGGACGTAACATTAAGAACATACTTGAGGGTGGAAGACAGATCACACATCTCTCAAACAAGTTGGGTACACATAAATTTTAGATTTCAACCCATCTTACCCTCACCAAGAATGATGCCGCAGTATGAAGACAAGATGATCAATTTCAACAATTGACTTAAGTATTGGTGTCATTCAAAGGGGATCCAATGCCTGTCAGCCTGGGATGACATGCTCGACAAGCCACGATGCTTCGCTAGGGACGGCTTGCACCTGTCACCCCTAGGCTTCGGATATTGGCAAAGGCTCTTGCTACCCCCATAGTGCCTTTTTCAGGCAAGGCTCAAAAGACAAACCCACCTCCATAGGTATCACAAGGGATAAGAAACTAAGAGTAATGCTACTCAACGCCAGAAGTCTAAACCTCAAGATGCACGCACTCGAAACTCTCCTTAGCATGGAGAACTTCGATATCTGTGCAGTAACAGAAACCTGGTTAAAGGCTCTCGAGAGCACCCCAGCACTACCAGGTTATACCTCATACCATGCTTTTCGGCCCCAATACTTGGACCGAACCACAAAAGGAGGGGGAGTATCAATATTCGTCAAAGATACCTACACCTCCAGGTTGGTGGCACAGCACGAAGCATCAGAGACTATCCATGTGCAACTAACAGTGGGTAAAACTGCCTTCCAGTTTATAGCCTGCTACAGACCACCCTCCCAAACCCAGGAACCCCACTCGGCCTTCCTGAGAACACTGGAAAATATGAAGGTCTCTCCAAACACCACTATATTGGGTGACTTCAACTACCCAACCATAGACTGGGAGCATTACTCTAGCTCCAACACCCTAGCCCAAAGGTTCCTAGAATTTATAAACTCAAATGCTATGGAACAACTTGTTACCACTCCCACAAGAGGGGAAAACATACTGGACCTGATCATTACCAACATGGGGACTCTATGCTCCAGACCAGAAGTATATCCCTCACTGGTAAGATCAGACCATAAACTAATCTCACTGGATATTCACATCCCGACCCCACCCCATGCCCAGAAAACCACAGTGAAAAACTTCTCCAAAGCAAATTTCACTCTCCTCAAAACCAAAAGGTGGAATCCTTCAAAGCCCCCGGGCCTGTGGATAATACGGCCCAGACCGCAAAATCCTTTATAAACGCATTCTATGAACACCTTCAGGAATGCATGGATCATGCAATCCCAAATAAAACCAAGACCCAATCCTCCAAAGGCAGATGTCCTGTCTGGTGGACCCCAGCCATAAACAAACTATACAATAGAAGGAGGAAGCTACTACATGATAGAGCAAAATCCCAAAAAGGGAAGGCATCTCTGATCAGTATTAGCAAAAAACTATGGGCACTCATAAAATCGTCTAAGGCCAGCTTCGAGAGAAAAATTGCACAGGACACCTAGGATAATCACAAGGCTTTCTTTAGTTATGTTAGGAACCTGGGTGGGAATTCCCAGATATGCTCAGAATTAGTCCAAAATGACAAAAAATACACCAAACCCACAGACATTGCCAACATCCTAGCTGACAGGTTCAGCGCAAACTTCTCCCCCCCCCTCCCCACCAAAAGGGCTAATATCCATCCCAGCAGAGTGCTGCCCCCCTGACATCTCAGATGCTCAGGTAAGAGCTGCCCTCTCCAAAGCAAGCAACACAGCATCAATGGGACCAGACGGTGTCCCGGGCTGCGTCCTACATGAACTCCAAGAAGAGCTAAACCCAAACCTAAAACTACTGTTCAATCTCAGCCTTACTACAGGATATGTACCCAAAGAGTGGCGTACAGCAACAGTGGTCCCTCTCCACAAAGGTGGTGCCTCAATGGATCCTGGAAACTATTGCCCAATAAGTCTCACTAGCTTGGTCTGCAAAGCTATGGAAAGGATCATCATGGACCTTATAAATAAAGATATTGGGGACTTGCAGACACTGGATCCTACCCAGTTCGGCTTTGTTAAGGGCAGATCCTGCCTCTTGAACCTGGTCGATTTCTTTGAAACAGTCACTAAGGCCATTGACAAGGGGAAGGTGGTCCACACAGCCTACCTGGACCTCGCAAAAGCCTTTGATACAATACCCCACTCGGGCATTATAGATAAGCTCACCAGCTTAAATATAAACCCCTATGTCACTAGATGGGTTGCAAACTGGCTCAAGGACAGAACCCACATGGTTAGAATAGCTGGAGCCATGTCAGACTCCAAACCAGTTACAAGTGGCATCCCACAAGGCTCAGTCCTGGGACATCTCTTGTTCGGTATATATTTCTCAGAGGTACAGGCCAACATGCAAGGACTGTGGCTGACCAAGTTCGCAGATGACTGCAAACTGGGCGCCATAATAGACTCTCCAGCCGACACAAGCATCCTACAAAAGGGCCTCACAGAAACAGACAACTGGTGCCAGAGCCATGGCCTCAAGCTAAGCGCCAAAAAGTGTATAGTCATCCCCTTTGGCAAAAACAAAGTGCCCACAAATTACCACATAGGTGGTAATCCATTAAGTACAGAAGAAGTAATTAGGGACCCGGGGACCCAAGTTAATAGCAATCTCTCATTTGACAACCACGTGGCCAAAGTGGTTAGAAAAACATTTTATATAGCACACCTAATCATGAAGGGATTCACATCTAGATCAGGGGTGGTCACCGTGCCTCTTTATTCATCCCGCATCAGGCCCATAATGGAGTACAATGCCCCTTTTGGGATGTACCTTACCAGATACCTGCAGCAACTGGAAAGACCCCAAAAGTATCTCACCAAGAGGATCAAGGGGCTCAAACAGATGCCGTATGCTGCCCGGTTAAAGAAACTCCAGCTCTACTCAGTGGCATACCGCCTGCTCAGAGGCAATCTGTGCCGGACGTATAAAGCCATGTCCAACCCGGAATTAATGGACATGCTGCACCTCAGAAAATCCAAATCCCATCGAGCTACGCGCTCGAGGGACTTGCACCTCAGCCCTGAAATAAATAGGACATGCTGGAGGGACAGATTCATAACCCAGAGGCTCCCTTCACTCTGGAATAAAATCCCAGTCCAGGTTAGGCAGAGTCCCTCATTGACTCTCTTCAAGAGGAATCTTGATGAGTGGATGGGAGATCGTAGGTTTACCCCGGGTATAACTTCCGTGTCACTGTTAGACAGAGGCACAGTATACTAACCTTGAAAAAGGGCATAGCAAAATGAATTTAATATGGGTGGCGAAAGCCATACACACTCTGGCTAGGCTTATAAATGCCCTAGGGCAGATAGCCTAGTATGAACCTATGAACCTATAAATGTGGACGCTGTCATTATTGTGTCAATATCAATGAAGGTGAGAAAATATATTTGAAAAGTAGAGGTAAGATTATCACTACTAAAGGATTTGCAAATTGCAATACTTGTGGTTTGGTATACATGGTGACCTGTGAGGCATGTGATTCCTTTTATATATATATATATATATATATATATATATATATATATATATATATATAGAGAGAGAGAGAGAGAGAATCGAGAGAAGGCTGAGACAAAGGGTGTATGAGCACCTATATGACATAAGGAAGGAAAGCACTAACACTTTGTTTAAACATACTTTAACATGTACATCTGCAAAATTCCTATTCTTCGACATAGAGGTATTACCCCCTCGATCCCAGCGGTGGTCCTTGGGAGACCTCTCTAGAAAACAGACAGTTATTTTGGCAATTAATGCTTGAGGCTAGCAGTCACCCAGGTTTAAATGAAATGATCTCTCTAAAACCTGTATTAAAGTTGTTTACATGTTTTTCAAACATTTTGCACACAGGTACATTTTTAATGTATTAATTAAATTTTTTTTTATGTATTAAATAAAATGTTTTTTAGAGCATACAATATTTACATACATTTTAACTATGCATTTTTACTATGTATTCTTACCTGTAAAGTCTGTTTCACCACTAGATGGTGATATTGTTACTTTGATTTTGTTAAGAAATCTGCAATTTCAATAACAAGGATGTTAATTGAATGTATTAACATTTTAATTAGTTATGAGACACCATTGGTAGATTCAAATAACATTGGACTTTGAAATTCAGCACACTGAGTACTGTTTAGCTTTTCTGATGAAGTGCATGTTGACGAAAATGCGCCGAGACCTGTAGCAGCGTTATTGCTTTTGTTTCTGTACTGTGAGGTTTGTTCGTGGAGTGAAAATAAACATCTCTTGCTGATCTGCTGTGCCTGTCTTTTGAGTTTACCAGTGTGAGTTTAGGCACATTGACCACTTATTTTTATTTACTAGTTTGTGGGGAATCCTTGTGCAAAATTTGTCCAATTGATGGTTCTGGGGGGAGGCAAACAGGTCTATATCTGGGCTCCCCCATTTGCTTGTCAACATGTTGAAAATCCTTGGTTCCAGTTTCCACTCGTGTGGGTCCATGAGTTTTCTGCTTAGTCCATCTGCCAGTGTATTTAGTTTTCCTGGCAGGAATTGAGCTTGTAGATTCATTTGGTAGCTCAAGGCTGTGTTCCACAATGCCATGGCTAGTCTGCAGAGGGGGTAAGAGTGTGTATTCGCCTGCTTGTTTATGTACCACATGACCGTGGTGTTGTCCGTCTTTACCATTAGTTGTCCTGGAAGGATGTGGTCCTTGAAGGCTGTCAGTGCATTCTGTACAGCTAACATTTCCTTTTGATTTATGTGTAGGTGCATTTGACTTGGGTTCCATTTGCCCTGAATGCAATTCCCTGCCAGGTGAGCCCCCCATGCATAGTCTGATGCAACAACATGCATAGGTCTGATGCGTCTGTTGCTAAGGTTTGGGCAGCAGAGGGTAGTGTGAATGGTAGTCCCTTGTTTTGGTGGCAGGAATCTGCCCACCAAATGAACTCTAGGCGTAGGCAAGGTATGATAGGAATCATAGCTTCTAGATCCTGTGAATGTTGACACCATAGGCTTTTGGGATACCATTGCAGTTTCCTCATATGCAGCCTTGCATATGGAATTAGAAGAATGCAGAAGGCCATGAACTCCAAGGCTTGCACATTTGCCTTGCAGATAACTGTTTTTTTGTGGCCACTTGTTTGAAGTAGGTTGTCAAATGAGTCCGTTTCTCTGGCGTGAGGGAAGCCATCTGGGAAGTTGTATTCAAGCTTGCTCCCAGGAATATAATTTCTTGACAGGGTACCAGGTGTTTTCTTTTCGTTTATGGTGTACCCCAGACAAGTTAGTACCCTTTGAACAAAGGCCAGATGATTCAAAAGTATGTCCTGGCTTTCTGCCTGAATTAGACAATCGTCCAGATATGGATATATTTGAATATTTCTTTGCCTGCAGAATGCAATGACTGGAGCTGGGCACAGTAGATAAGCCAAAGGGCAGTGCAGAGAACTGATAGTGCATGTAGCCTGCTTTGAAGCGTAGGTATCTTCTGCAAAGCTCCCTGATAGGGATGTGTAGGTATGCTTTGCAAGTCTAGTGTTGCCAACCATGCATCTTTGCCTAGCATAGGAAGCAGCTGGTGAAGAGTCAGCATCTTGAATTTTGTAATCACCAGAAAGGTATTTGGAGTAGATGCCATGTATTGCCTTTTCTGGGTAACAGAAAAAGTCTCGAACAGAAACCTTGTCCCACTTTTCCTCTTCTGGAACCAACTGAACAGCCCCCATGCTTGAGAGAGAAAGTACAGTTTTGTACCTACCATAAATGTAGATGTCCGATAGGAATGCATCTGCAGTCCTTACAAATGGGTTGTCCTGTCGTCAGGCAGCCCTTCGGTCGGCCGGATTCCAAAGTCTGGGTCTGGCCTCGGCTGGTGTCGCACTTCACCCGACGTCATAGCTGCAGTTATTCGGGTATAAAGGCATCAGCCGACACCATTTTCCTCAGTGTTTCTTGCCCCAGATGCCAGGTGCCCTCTTGGAAGGCTAAATTTGGGTAAATGCCAATGATTCCAAATAGTAGAGAGCAAACACAAAAAATAAGCATGTATGTACATATATACAAACAAATACACCATAATAGATTCCCCCAGCTAGCTATAAGGAGGGCAAATACCCTAGGAGCACCACAGAGGGGAAGGCGGGTGGGTAATCCTGACTGCAGATGCATTCCTATCGGACATCTACATTTATGGTAGGTACAAAACTGTACTATGTCCTTCAAGGATGCATCTGCAGTCCTTACAAATGGGTAGAATACCATAACCAAACTGGGGGAGGAGGAAAAATAAAGTTATGGTGTAGTTAGGATCCCTTGCAAAACAGCAGTGGCAAAACCTGCTCGGGATCTAGAGTATAAAGGCAAATTATGATGCTTGGCAAATGTATGCACGGAGCTCCAAGTAGCAGCCTCTAAAATGTCCTTGGTAGCTACTCCTCGTAAGAAGGCTGTAGTAGTGGCTGTAGCCCTTGTAGAGTGAGGCCTGATGTTCTCTGGAGTTTTCTTTCCATGGTAGGAGTAACAAAATCTAATGCAATTTCCTATCCACTTGGAGATTGTCTGTTTTGAAATTGCTTTTCCTTCCCTTCCTGTTGCATATGCTACCAGCAGCTGGTCAGTTTTTCTATTGCCCTTGGTCCTGTCCAGGAAGAAGAGTAATTGTCTGTGTACATCCAAGGTATGCAGCAGTCTTTCTCCCCTGTTCTGTGGATTGGGGAAGAATGTAGGTAGGTGGATAGCCTGATTTAAAGAAACTCTGGAGACCACCTTAGGCATAAAGGAAGGATTTGTTCTCATGGACACTATCTTGATGGAAGATCAGGAAGGGTTGTACTGCCATTAATGCCCGAAGTTCAGATACCCTTCTTGCTGAAGTGATTGCCAGCAGGAAAGCAGTCTTCCATGATAGGTATTGTAATTCTGCTGTTGCTGCTGGTTTGAAAGGAGGAAGTGTTAATTTTTCTAGCACAAAGTTCAAATCCCATGCTGGCAATGGTGGCTTCCTAGGAGGCTTTCCATTTTTAATTCCTCTCAGAAACTGTCTGAGCAGAGGATGTGAGAAGACTGGAGGATCCAAGTCATATTCTGCTGAAATAGCTGATGCATGAATCTTGATGGAGGAATAGGACAGGCCTGTGTGGAAGAGCTCTGCCAAGTATTCCAGGATGTTGGCTATATTTACCAGAGACACATCTTCTCCTTTTGCAGTACTCCAAATGAGATATCTTTTCCATTTTGCTGAATAATTTTTTCTTGTTGAGGGTCTGCGAGCCTCAAGGATAATGTCTTTAACCCTTTGGGATAAATTTGGGTTAAGTGGTCTTATGCAATGTTCCAGGCAGTCAGCTGCAGAGTTTTCAGGTTTGGATGCAGATTGTTGTAGTTGTTCTGTGTTAACAGCAAGGGAACCAGGGGTAGTGGCCATATTTGTTCCCGAGACATGCTCCTCAGTAATGGGTACCAATGTTGCCTTGGCCAGTCTGGAGCTAACAGAATGATCCTTGACGGTCCTCTTTGATCTTCAATAGCACCTTGTGCATCAAAGGAAGTGGTGGGAATGCATATGCTGTCAGGTTTTTCCAAGCAAGTGGGTGGTACGTCCTTGTGCAGAATTTCTTTAGCTGGTGATTGCGTGGGGATGCAAATAAGTCTATTTCTGGAAGTCCCCATTTTCTTGTAATGGTTTTGAAGATGTCCGGATGCAGCATCCATTCGTGGGCATCTGTGGTAGTCCTGCTTAATATGTCTGCTAGAATGTTTTCTTTTCCTGGTACAAAAATTGCTTTTAACTGAATGTTGTAGCTCAGGGCCACATTCCAGAGGTCCAGTGCCATCCGGCAAAGAGGATACGAATGTGTGCCTCCCTGTTTGTTGATGTACCACATAACTGTGGTGTTGTCTGTCCTTATCATCAATTGACCTTGTTGGAGAAGTGGTCTGAATGCCTGAATTGCCAGTTTTACTGCCAGCATTTCCTTTAGATTTATGTGTAGGTGCAGCTGGTCTTGAGTCCATAAGCCTTGTATGCACTTGTCCAGCATGTGGGCCCCCCAACCGAGGTCTGAGGCGTCTGTTGTGATTGTCTGGCTTGGTTGCGTACCGTGGAAGGGCAATCCTGTGTTTGATTGACAAGCCTGAGCCCACCATAGGAATTCTTGCTTCAGGCATGGAATAATTGGAATCTGGGTTTCTAAGCTGTGCTTGTGTTGAGACCATAAATTCCTTGGGTACCACTGTAGTTTTCTCATATGCAGTCTGGCATGAGGAACCAATATTATGCAGGATGCCATGAAGCCCAAGGCTTGCAGTACTTTTCTTGCTGTCAGATGGTTCTGCTTTGTTAATGCCAAGAAGTAGAGAGGTAGCTGCTCCTGTTTTTCTACTGTTAGGAATGCCATTTGCTTTGATGTGTCCAACTCTGCACCCAGAAAGGTTATTCTTTGGGATGGTATCAGCCTTGACTTTTTTATATTGACTGTGTATCCCAGAGCTTGTAGCAGGTAAATGACCCTTTGTAAGTCTTCTGCTAGCTTGTTTTTGTTGTCCGCTTGTATCAGGCAGTCGTCCAGGTAGGGGTAGATTTGGATTCCCTAAAGCCTGCAATGAGCAATTACTGATGCCAGGCATTTCGTGAACACTCTGGGCGCAGTAGATAAGCCAAAGGGCAATGCTGAGAATTGATAATGCTCTGATCCTGCAAGAAATCTGAGGTACCTTCTGCAATTTGGTCGTATGGGGACGTGCAGGTATGCCTCCTTGAGATCTAGAGTTACCAGCCAAGACTCCTTGCCCAGCATGGGAAGAAGCTGCTGTACAGTCAGCATTTTGAATTTTGGAACAATGAGGAATGTGTTTAAAGCGGACAGATCGAGAATAGGTCTCCATTTGCTTTCTTTTCTTGGTACCAGGAAGAGTCTGGAGTAAAATCCCTTTCCTTGCTCCATGGATGGTACCTTTTCCACAGCTCTCATCTTTAATAATTGGGATATTTGTTTTAGAGCTTCTGCCTTTTGATTTGGAGGTAGGTATGGCATTCCTCTCTTCCCTGGTAGAGTATGGAAGTGAAACCTGTAGCCTTGGTCTATTGTCTGTAAAATCCACTTGTCTCTTGTGATGTAATGCCAGTTTGTTGAAAATAAGGCTAGCTTCCCGCCTAAAGGTGCTTCTAGTTGCTCCCTGGTAGGCGGTGCCAGAGCCAAGTCACTGTGATTGTCCTGTAGTTGTGGTGGTGGCTGTGTCTGTGGCTGTACTTCGCTGGTTGTTGCTCTGCCACTGGCGTCCCCTGTAGGCACCCCTGGATTGGTTTCTGCCTCTTGAACGCCTATTCCTGCCCCTCTGAGCTCTGGATGAGTCTGGAAAGGACCAATTCTTGGAGGGCCAATTCCTGCTAAACCTTGGCGGTTGGACCTGTAAGAAATCTTTTACTGTTTGGACAGATTTTGCCTTTTCTTCCATCCTCTTCAGCACTTGTTGTGCAGGAGAGCCAAACAAATTGATTTTATCCATAGGTGCATCTAATAGTTTGGACTTGACATGATCTGGTAAGGCCTGCTCTTTTAACCATGCATGCCTTCTGATAACTGTGCCAGTCATGGCTGATCTAAAGGAAGCCTCCAGTGCATCATAGCCGCATTTTAAGGAATGGTTACTGACTTGCTGAATGTTATGTACCATTTCCTGAACAGATTTTTTGTCTAATGATTCATCACAGGACAGCTTTTTGGTTAACTGGTCTAGCATGAATTCTTGATACTGGATCATGTGGAATTGACAGTTCAAGGCCCTAGCTGAAAGAGTAGCAGAAGTGTAAACTTTTTTACCCCATCTCTCTAAGGATCTGGATTCCCTTTCTGAGAGGAGGGGGTTTCTTAGCAGAAGTAGCTGCTACAGCCTTAGGTCCTTGGGAGATAGTCTCGGGGAGCCTTATACAAATGGTAATGTGTGTCCGGGACCCTGTAGTATCTATCAGGCTTAGCAGGGGGCCAGAGGTAGAGAATCAGGAGCAGTACAAGCATCATTAAATGCATCATCTACAACAGAAAGAACTGGAGGTATGGCTAAAGGCCTATGTTGTGGTAAATGCAGAAAGGTTCTAAGCCTTTTTCTGGAGTCTGAAAAATCCTGGCCCTGCCACTGAAATTGTTCCCTCATAGCATGCAAGGTTTCCCCAAAGGAAAATTCCTCAGGCGGAGAGGCAGAAGGAATGGACTCTTCGGCATCAGAGTCTTCATAAGGGGAGAAAGGAGCCTCTGGAGGGTCCGAATCATCTGAATCATCAGAGGAATCATCTGTAGTAAGTGGCTGAGGGGGCTCTGCCCTAGGCCTCTTCTCTGGAGGTGGCTGAGAGGCCCTGTCTGGTTGAGGTTGGGATCCCCGGATTAAAGAAATGAGATCCTCTGCTAAACTAAGTATTTGAGAACTAGAGCTGGGCCTGTGAGAGGGGGTCTTGGCAGGCACAGTCTTAGTAGCTTTAGTTGCTTTAGCCCTTGCAAAGGCCTTAATGGACATGGCTGCAGGTGGCCTAGCAGCTCCACGTGCAGGGGTTGAAATATCCAAGGGAATAGTGTCAGATAATTCCTGAGAAACTGCAACAGCAGGAGGGTTTTCTGAAGCCGATTCCACCAGGTTGGAAGAGGCCTCGGTAGAAGGTAAGTTTTCGGCTGAAGGAAGAACCGCTTGCTCGGTTTCAGCCGAAACAGAGACACTCGAGGTTGACAACCGCGGTTTCGGCCGAACCCGCGGACCGCGAGTGTCGGTCCTTTTCCTTGTGCTTTTTAGACATTTGCGTAGTCGGAGGATCCGACGGCATAATATAAGCAAAATCGGAGCCGAAAAACTTCTCAGCAAATTCAGACAGACGTCTAAGCGTCCGCCGGTTAAAAGAAGCACAGGCTAGACAAGCTGCTACGTCGTGGTCTGGGCCTAAACAGGGTAAGCAGTAAGAGTGGAAATCTTTATGAGGTATTTGTTTCCCACAAGTTAAACAGTTATTCACTTTTTCTGACATCGGCTGAGGCAAGAAAGAGTCCCCAACGGGGTACTTATCTTTTTAGAAGTCTTCGTAGTAGTATTCGGTAGTAGTAATCTCTGGATCTGACCGACCGGCACTTGCGAACAACTTCTGCTTCGGGCGCCATGCGGCAAGAAAGACTGGGGAAAATGGCGTTGGTTGATGCCTTTATACCCGAATAACTGCAGCTATGACGTCGGGTGAAGTGCGACACCAGCCGAGGCCAGACCCAGACTTTGGAATCCGGCCGACCGAAGGGCTGCCTGACGACAGGACAACCCATTTGTAAGGACTGCAGATGCATCCTTGAAGGACATCTTGAATTTGGGCATCTGCCCACTGATTTGGGGGTAGGTCTGGCCACCCATTTGGTGTTTGTAAGGTGTGGAAGTGAAATCTGTATCCTTGGGACACTATTTAAGACCCATTTGTCCTGGGTAATGAGTTCCCAGTTTTTTGGCCTGCAGACCAATCTTTCTGCCTAAAGGAGCATTCAGTTGGGAAGTGCTTGGAAGTTTTAAAAATAAGTCAATGAGACAGTTTTCCATAGGGGGGAGTCTTACTACTCCTTGATTTGGGTGCGGAAACCCCCCACTGCTTAGTCTTGTGTGTCCCCTGGGACTGAAACCTGGGGTTTCTGCTGTGTCTGGGCTTGGCTTGAGAGGACCTGGAAGGGGCTGGAAAGGACCAATTCTTAGAGGGCCAGTGCCTACTAAATCTAGGAGGCTGAACTTGTAAGAAATCTTAACAGTTTGCATAGATTTAGCTTTATCTTCCATCTTTTTAAGAACTTCCTCAGTCTTGTTACCAAACAGGCGGCCCTGATTTAAGGGAGCATCCAACAATTTAGCTTTAACATGATCAGGCAAAGATTGCTACTTAAGCCAAGCATGCCTTCTGAGCACAGACAGTACAGTTGTGTACACTTACCATAAATGTAGATGTTAAGAGTGTATTAACTATTGCAGTCATTACATTTGGGTAATCAGCTGGCAGGTTGCCCTCGGTTGACTTTAATAACAAAGTCTTTGGTCCTGTGTCTGTTGCTGTCTCGTCTTCCATAAAGTCAGGTCGTCAGTGGTATAAAACATGCAGCCAACGCCATTTTAATCAGTTTTTCTTGCCCCAGATGTCAGGTGCCCCCCAAATGGGGAGCAAAAATATATATGCAAACTGTAAATATATAAATGCACCTTAGAAACATAAAATTTAACTTCAACTAAAAGCAAATACACCACAAAGGCTTCTGAGTATAGTGGAGGACAGAAAAGGTATAGAAAGGGGGCTGGCGGGTGGGTAACCCGGACTGAAACAGTGAATACACTCAAACATCTACATTTATGGTAAGTGTACACAACTGTACCATGTTCTTCGTGTTTCACTGTTGCAGTCATTACATTTGGGTAGAATCCTAAAGCTATGGATTGGAGGATGGAACTAAACAGCATTAGGAGCAGCTATAAGGCCCTGCAGGACTGCAGTGGCAAAGCCTGCCTTGGATTTAGAGAAGAGAGGTAAATGATAATGCTTTGTAAACATATGAATTGAGCTCCAAGTAGCAGCTTCTAGAATGTCTCTGGTAGGGACCCCTCTGAGAAAAGCTGCTGAAGTAGAGGCGGCCGTGGTGGAATGGGGATCTGATCCCCTTGGGCACAGGTTTACCATGGTGCAAGCAGCAGAAAAAAGAAGTTATGTACTCACCATAACTTTCCATCTGAGTAGATACTTCATTTGTCTGCAACCTGTTGATAGTCGGATCTGACCTCGGATCCGAACCGGCAGCTTTCCAAGCTCCAAGATCCGAGCTCCACCCCCCTACCCATAATCCCTTACTACCAACCACATTACCTCAGATCGGTTATTTTGCCCTATAGGCTAAAGACGGAGAAAAATCTCCAAAGGAACAATACCTTACCGAGGTTTGGGGGATGGCAGGGGGGTCGGTTGCAGACAAATGAAGCATCTACTCAGATGGAACATTATGGTGAGTACATAACTTCTTTATCTGAAGTAGTTACTTCATTTGATCTGCAACCTGTGGGACAGAGTCCCCAGCTTACCTAAAGACCCTGGGTGGTCCCTACGGAAGGATATTCCGAAGCACCGCGGAGCCAAAGGAAGCCCTACTTCTGGAGATCATGTCCAGTTTGTAATGAGAAATGAAAGTATGGGAAGAGGACCAGGTAGCTGCTGAACAAATATCGTCTACCGGAACTCTAGACCAAAAAGCCGAAGTAGCCACAGATCTAATAGAATGCGCCCGCACGCCAACCGGAGCTGGCTTCCCAGATGAAGTGTATCCCTGTCTAATACACTGAGAGATCCAATTTGCCACTGCCACCTTAGAAATTGGTTTGCCCATGGCTGACCTAGCATAAGAAACAAACAACTGGTCTGACTTGCGACAATCTTTAGTCCTATGCAAGTAAAACCGTAGTTGTCTGTGTACATCCACTTTGTGCAATGTGTATTCACCTTTGTTTTGGAAATTCGGGAAGAAAACAGGAAGGTTAATTGACTGATTAATGTTAGTCTCTGTGGCTACCTTAGGCAGAAAGGAAGGATTAGTCCTGAGGGCCACCCTATCTTTGTGAAAAATAAGGTATGGATGCTTAATGCACAAAGCTTGCAATTCTGGGTCTCGCTTGGCTGAAGTAATAGCGACCAAAAAAGCCGTTTTCCAAGATAAGAATTTTAATGGCACTGAGGCCGCCGGCTCGAAAGGTGGTCTCGTTAATGCTTGTAAGACCAAGGTAAGATCCCATGAAGGAACCGCCGGCTTAACAGGGGGCTTTAAGAGAAACATGCCTTTTAAGAAGGTCTTGCATATTTTGCTGGCTTAAAGAATCTACGCCATCCCCACGTGATAATGAGAGATGGCTGCTAGCTGGACCTTAACGGTGGACGCACTAGCTCCTTGTCTAAAAAGAAGGGACAGGAAATCCAGAATAATGGGAATAGGAACCGTAAAGGGATCTAATTCCTTATCCTTTGCCCAGATGGAAAAGCGTTTCCATTTACTTTTGTAGAGCTTTCTGGTGGATGGCTTATGAGCTGCCACCAGAATGGCCTTAACCGGGGACGAGATACCGGGAGTCCTAGCCATTAACGGAACTGGATCAACCAGGCCGTGAGCCTGAGGTTGACCAGGTTCGGAGTGTGGCATCTCGTCGGATGCGAGATCAGGTCTGGTCTGGGGTCCAGAATCCATGGGGGAGCCACACTGTGAGACTGCAGAAAAGGGAACCAGATTTGTCGAGGCCAGAATGGGGCTATGATAATCACTCTGCTCCCCAACCGACAGGCTTTCTGGATGAATTTCATCATCAGAGGAAGAGGAGGATACGCATAAAGGAGACCGGGCGGCCAAGCATGAACCAGAGCGTCCCTGGGGGATTCCCCTCTGGGGAGAACTATCACAAAGTAATCGCTGCATTCTGTGTTTAGGGGAGAAGCGAAAAGGTCGCAGCGAGGTTGACCCCACTTAAGGAATATCTGCTTCACGACAGATGGATTCAGAGACCACTCGTAAGGGCTGAGGAATACCCGACTTAACTTGTCCGCCAATATGTTGGACTGTCCCGGAATGTGCATTGCTATCAGAAAGCGGTTGGTGGAAATTGCCCATTCCCACACTCTCATGGCTTCTCGACACAGGGGGTAAGATCTGGTCCCCCTCTGTTTGTTTATATACCAGACAACGGACATGTTGTCCGTCTGGATTGCAATAGTCCCCAGAGAAAGAAGGTGATGAAGAGCTTGCAACGCCAAAAGCACTGCCCTCATCTCTAGGACGCTGATATGTAATGCAGTCTCTAGAGGAGTCCATGTGCCTTGGACGGACTTGCCCGCGTAATGCCCGCCCCACCCGAGGCAAGAAGCGTCTGTGGTCAACGTGGCCTTGACTGGGGGAATCACAAAAGGTCTCCCTTCTTTGAGTTCCCGAGCCGGTAACCACCAAAGAAGGGAGTCCCTGGATGCCCTGCTCAGGGGAATCGGCATGTCTAAGGGATGGACCGATAGTGACCATTGGACCTGGAGAGTCCACTGTAACACTCGCATTCGCAGACGTGCATGGAGAAAAAGGCCGATCGCTGCTGACATAGACCCTAGCGCCCTCAGGATTAATTCTGCGGAGGAGCGGGCTCGAAGAATGTCTAAGACTTGAAGATACAAATTGTTCAGCCTGACCGGTGTAATAACCACTTTGGAGATCCGAGTATCCAACCTGGCCCCTATAAATTCTAGGACTTGAGTGGGGCACAGGCAGGATTTCTTTAGATTCACTGAAATGCCCAAATGACGGAACAGAGAGAGGGTGTAATCTCTCGCCACAATCAGTAGATGCCTGTTGGGGGCGGTGAGGAGCCAGTCATCCAGGTAAGGGAACACCTGAATGCCCTGGAGTCTCAGGTGGGCTGCAACCACTGCCATGACTTTGGTAAACACTCTGGGGGCTGAGGTTAGGCTAAATGGAAGAACCCTGAACTGATAATGACTGGGTCCTAGCCGGAAGTGGAGGAACCTCCTGGATCGTCTGTCCATTAGTATATGGTATTACGCATCTTTGAGGTCTAACGAGCACATCCAGTTGCTCTCCCGCAGAAGGGGGAGAATAGATTGGAGGGTGACCATCCGGAACTTTTCCTTGGGTATGAACAGGTTCAGGGACGAGAGGTCTAGGATGGGTCTGAGGTCCCCCGTTTTCTTTAGCACCAAGAAGAACCTGAGGTAATAACCCAACCCGGACTGATCTGGGGGGACGGGCTGGATGGCTCTTTTTCTTAGCAACTCTGAAATTTCCAGAGCTGCGGACTCCCTCTGATGGGGTGGAACATCGGGGAGACGTTTGGGGGGGGGGGGTGTATAAACGGTATAGTGTAACCTCTGGATATAATCTGGAGCACCCATCAATCCTTTGTAATGGACTCCCAGTTTGACAGGTGCTCCGATACTCTCCCCCCGACTGCCTCCAGAGAGGGACAGTCGGGCAAGCCCTCAGGGCTGTTGCACGGGTCTGTCCGAGAAAGGTTCTCTAGACCCGAAGTTACGCGGCCCCCCTCTGCCTCTGGGCCGGCATCCACCTGGTCCTCCTCTGCCTCTAGAGGACGAGTTGTCTGCAGCAGGATGGGATTGCTGAGATTTACGGAACCACAGCTTCTTTTGTCATCTCTGATTCCTGGAGAAGGATCTTTGGGGGCTAGAGAAGCGGACTCCGACGGCCGACAGCGTCTTCCCATCCTTTTCGCTTTGGACCAGCGTGTCGCGAACTGTTGAGCTAAATAAGGCCGAACCGTCATAAGGGGCGTTTGCGAAGGACGCCTTAAAGGGGTCCGTGAAGTCGCAAAGGCGGAGCCAGGAGTGACGTCGCAAGACCACTCCAGCTCTGCTAGCTCTAGCGGCTCCTTCCGTGGCATGGGAAAGAAGCCGCATAGATGTGTTTGATATGGACTTTAAAGTGGCCATTCGAGTCTCAAAAACCTTTTTGTCTGGGACCGACATGGACTCTGGAGGGGCTGCAGCGTATTCTTTAATCAAGTCACGCTGTAGCCTAATGGTGTGTGCCATGTAGTTCAGCGACCTTATGGCAAAGGTCGCTGAAACAAACATCCGCTTCCCAATACGGTCCAATGCTCAGGACTCTCTGTCCGGCGGATGGACCGAAGAACTTTCTTGGGCAAGTTCTTTCCTAGTGGCCGCCGCCACCAACATAGCATCAACCGGTGCGCCTTTGGACCAAGAAGGTCTATCAGAGGGAGGGCTGAGGACCTTGTCTGGGCATCTAGGCTCCAAGGTGTCGGGCTCCTTCCAAGCCCTGGTGGTAATTAAATCCACCAAGGGGTCGGCTGGGGGGGGGGACACCCAGGAGGTAGATGGGCCTGCCTCAACGGCCTCCAGAAAAACAGACTCGTCCAGGGAGGGCTTTTGGGCAGACCAACCCCCCTCTTATACGCAACATTTCCATGATGTCTCCGAAGGAGACATCTTCAGGGGGTGACCTTGGGGAGCCCTCCATATCATCCAAATCCGTATCCATGTAATGGACTCGGGGGAGTCCAGGTGCCTCCTTTTGCACTGATGCTTCCGAGGCGCCTCTTCGGCGGGACTGTCCGAAGAGGGCTTGTCCGCAGGGTGGTGTTCCTCCACAGGAACCAACTGGAGGCTTTGGGCAGGCTGTCCAGATGGACGGATGATCAAAGACAGACCCTGATACAGTGGGGTTACGGGTGGATCCGAAGGCCCGGTCGGGGACCTGGATGACCTCGACAGTACCCTCTCCACTGCCTCAAAATCAGAGGGAGATTCACTGTCCCCAGCCTGAGAAAGTAACCTCCTCGGCTCCGAGGATAGGATCGGGGTCGGAGCCGAAGCAATCGGATCCGAGGTAGTGGTGTGCTCTGACCCCATCGGCGCCGAAGACACAACCACCCCCTCTGATCCGATGCTCAGCCCTCGGCCTCGAGAGCTTGGATCCGACAAGCTCAAAGGCATAGTCGGCGTCGAAGACACAATCGCTATCGGCGCCGACGTATCCCCGGGTCCAAAAGGGCCTGGATCCGACAACTCTGAGACCCGAAAACGGGTCGGAGAAGGAGCGATCAGGGCAAAAATGGGGGCTGCACTCCCTCCCAAAGGGGGGGAGGCAACAGCATCCCCATCTGCATCTGGGTCTGTAGAAATCATCGCATCATCCGATCCATGTCTGCTTCGGAGATGCTTCTTGTAGACCGCAAAGAGGCAGTAGAGGCAGGCCGGGAGGGCCGCCTCAAAGACCTCGAGGAGACCTATCCTCCTCCTCCGGCTCCGGAGAAAAGAAGGTGAACGGAGCCGAGGACGAGGATCCAGAGACCCTCACTGGGGACTTCAGAATTTTTCAGGAGGAGCAGAGGGATGAGACTCGGCCCACCTTTTGAGCTGTGACCCTCTCTGTCTTTGTGCTTCTTTTCTCCTGTGGGAAGAAGCACTAGACTCCACAGAGCTGGTACCCGATAAGGAGGTTGAGTCCCGGTACAGCCAAGGGAGTAGCTGTCGAAGCTACAGGAGTAGCTTGAACTCGGCTGGGAGAGGAAGAAGAAGCAGATTCCTGGGGGAGTTTTCCCGCCAGGATCAGCTTGTTCTTCCTGTCCCTGAGTGCCCGGGAGTTGAAGGCCGCACATATATGGCAGGCCTCCGATAGATGTGCTGCCCCCAGGCACAAAACGCACTGAGTGTGGCCATCAGCTGGGGAAAGCTTGTGGCCACACTCAGTACATTTTGAAAATATGGCCTTAGATTCAGCCATGAAGTTCTTTCACACACACCCAAACACTAGGGGGGGGGGGGAGATAAAATTAAACTAAGGGAAGGTTAGTTTTTTTTTTTTTTTTTTTTTAAAGGATTTTAAAGGGTTTTTAAAACACACACACACAAAATTTTACCAGGAAAAAAAAGTCTATAAATAGAACAATCTCACCAGGCCAGGAGCTCTTCACTATGAAGCAACTGTCTTTAGCCACGGCAAAAAACGATCTGAGGTAATGTGGTTGGTAGTAAGGGATTGTGGGTAGGGGGAGGAGCTAGGAGCTCGGATCTTGGAGCTTGGAAAGCTGCGGGCTCAGATCCGAGGTCGGATCCAACTACCCCACAGGCTGCAGATCAAATGAAGTAACTACTTCAGATCAAATGAAATGGCTCATCCACTTAGAAATAGTCTGTTTTGATATAGCCTTCCCCTCTGATCCTGCAGCAAATGCTACTAGTAGCTGCTCAGACTTTCTTACAGATTTTGTCCTGTTTAAGTAGAATCTTAGTCTGTGTACATCCAAAGAATGCAGAATCCACTCCCCCTTGTTCTGCGGATTTGGGGAAAAAGTTGGCAGGTGAATGGTCTGGTTAAAAGCCACTCTGGATACCTCCTTAGGCATAAAAGAAGAATTGGTCCTGAGGGCCACCCTGTCCGGGTAAAAGATAATGAAAGGCTCCACTGCCATGAGAGCCTGTAGTTCTGAAACCCTTATAGCTGAAGTGACTGCCAAAAGAAAAGCTGTCTTCCAAGAAAGAAATTTTATATCCGCAGTAGCTGCTGGTTCAAAAGGAGGCAGGGTGAGTTTTTCCCGCACAAAATTGAGGTCCCATGCAGTAGGTGTCGCTCTCCTGGGAGGCCTTAAAATTTTTAGCCCCTCCGAGATGCTGTTTTAGCAGTGGATGAGAAAAGTGGGGAGGCTCTGTGTTGTAATGAGCTGAGATAGCAGAGGCATGGATTTTTATTGATGAAAAAGATAGGCCCTTGTCAAGCATCTCAGTTAAGTACTGTAAAATTTGAGGAATATTGGGCTTTCATGTGTCTATTCCTTGTGCTTGGTTCCAAGCACAGAATCTCTTCCATTTATCAGCATAAGATTTTCTAGTACTAGGCATTTTGGCTTCCAAAATGACATCCATCCTGAGTTTACTGAGAGATGTGGTTTAAATAATTAGTTGATTAGCCATGCTGCAAGATTCAGAGTTTGGAGCAGAGTGTGCAGAATTTGGTAGTTCTGCTGAGACAATAGATGAGGTGTTTGAGGCAAGTACCACGGAGAAAGGTGTGACATATTCCTTAGAAGCGGGTACCAGTGTTGGCGAGGCCAGTCTGGAGCAATTAGAATCATTTTTGGTTTTCCTGTCTGACTTTTAGTAAGAGCTTGGAGAGTAGAGGCAGAGGGGGAGGGGGAAGGCACAGACTGATAGGTTTTTCCAGCTGAAGTATAGAGCATCCACTTTCCATGCTTTTTTTGCGATGAGTTCTTGTGCAGAATTTGTCCAACTGATAGATCTATTTGCCTCTCCCCAAAACTATGTCTGGGCTCCCCCATTTCTGTGTTAACATGCTGAACGTTAGTGGATCCAGTTTCCATTCGTGTAGGTCCATAAGACTTCTGCTTAGGTCGTCTGCCAGAGTATTTTGCTTTCCTGGCAGGAATTGAGCTTGAATATGTATTTGGTAAGTCAAGGCTGTGTTCCACAAGGCCATGGCTAGTCTGCAAAGGGGGTGGGAAATGGGTAACCCCCTGTTTGTTTATGTGCCACATAACTGAATAACATAATTTGAATGTTTCTTTGTCTGCAGAATGCAATTAGTGGTGCCAGGCACTTTGTAAAGACCCTGGACGCACTAGATAAGCCAAAGGGCAGTGCAAAGAATTGGTAATGCAAAGCTTTGAAGCGGAGGTATCTTCTGCAAGATTCCCTTATTAGGATATGCAGGTATGCCTCTTTAGCACAGACAGTAGCGGTTGTAAAATCAGCATTTTGAATGTTGGAATGTCAGGAACGTGGTCAGAATCGATAAGTCCAGTATTGGACGCCATGATTTGTCTTTTCTGGGTACCAGGAAAAGTCTTGAATAAAAACCTTGTCCTTTTTCCTTTTCTGGTACCGGCTGAATAGCCCCCATATCCATGAGGGACATGACTTGTTTCTGGGCCTCTGGCCATCCGTCTGGAACTGGCAAAGTATGGAAATGAAATCTGTACCCCTAGGATACTATGTTTAATACCCACTTGTCCTGGGTTATTAACTGCCAATTTTGAACATGAAGTGCTAGTTTTCCCCCCCTAGGGGGCTGCCAAAAGATAAGTGCTTGGAAAGGGCAGAGGAAAGTCATTGAGACTGCTTACTGTATGGTTGTGCTTTGTTACCTCCAGATTTTAAGGTGGAGGCACCCCACTGCTTTGACCTGTAAGATCCCTGTGATTGATATCTGGAGCCTTTGGAGCGCCTGGGGTTGCCCTGAGCGGCTCTGTCGAACACAGGAAAGGACCAATTCTTAGTAGGCCAGTGCCTACTGAACCTGGGTGGCTGCACTTGCAAGAAATCTTTTACAGTTTGCATAGATTTAGCTTTGTCTTCCATTTTCTTTAAAATCTCTTCTGCCTTATTACCAAACAGACTATCATGCTGTAAAGGGGGCATCCAACAATTTAGCTTTAACATGATCAAGCAGATTTTGCTCCTTGAGCCAGGCATGCCTTCTTATCACAGATCCAGTTACTGCAGCCCTGCAAGAGGCCTCCAAGGAATCAAAACCACATTGCAAAGTATGCTTTCCAACCTGTTCCGCTGAATGCAATAAATCCTGTGACTATTTTCCACACAATCAGAAATCATCATTTTCTGTTTCAGTAAGCCCATAACATGCTGTCGATATTTAAGCATATGAAACTGGCAGTTTAAAGCCCTGATTGCCAAGGTTGCAAACGCCCTGGAATCTCTATCAGAAGGGGTAGGATTTCTGGCTGTAGAAGCCTTAACACCCTTGGGACCCTGAGAAATAGTCTCAGGATCAGCAGCAGGATTTTTGAAAAGAAATTTGTGGGAGTCAGGAACCCTGTAATATCTGTCTGGCTTACTAGGAGCAGGGAATTAGGAGCCATGCTGGATTCCGAGAACACATCAACAATGTCTAATACAGGAGGTATTGCCAAAGCCCTATGCTGAGGAAGAAGGAAATCCCTAAGCCTATTTTTTGATTCAGAGAAGTCCCGACTCTCCCAGTGAAAATATTCCTTTAAAGTATGCAAAAGTCTGTCCAAAAGAGTAATCCTCAGGATGAGATGCAGATGGGATGGATTCCTCTGCATCAGAATCCTCATAAGGTAGAACAGAAAATTCCTGATCAGTAGAGGAATCAGAAGAAATGGCAACCTGATCTGAAGATTCATAATCAGTGCCTTGCCTAGACCTCTTAGCAGGGGGTTGGAAACCCTTGATCAAGGTAATTAAATCCTCAGCCATTTTGATAGTTTGTTTTTAGGCATAGGTGCCTGAGCACGTGGTTCATGCGTCATTTATTTAGACATAGTAGTAGTTTTTTACCTTGTTTTTGTTGATGGCGTCGGTTTAATATAAAAATGTTGAGGCCTGAAAACACCCTCAGAAGCCAGTGCCTGCTCAGTGGCTCTGGACCCATCCAAGGGAGAGACATCCGTGGGTTCAATACTTTGCGTATCTTGTGGCATACTGGACTCCAAATGGGTGTCAGTAGAGGCCGGCGACTCAAAAGTAGCAGGTATCAGGGGCTGCGAAAGCACCTCACTGAGTACCGGCGACTGGCTTAGGAGAAGCTTCGTCATCAGTTTTGGACCTCGACAGTCTGTCTTCCTTGCGTTTTTTGTGAACTCCGGTGGTCTGATTGCTAACCGACAATTCGGAGTAGTTAAATTTATTTATTTATTTATTTATTGCAGTTGGTTTACCAGGATAGTCCATTGGGCCACGAAGAACCCGTTTTCAATGGAGTCCTGGGGAGAAAAGCTCCAAAAAAGAATAAAATGTACATAACATTTGACAATAATTTCTAGGTACATTGTAGTAAAAGAACATAAGCAAAATATTAAAGTTTGTTACAATTAGATAGTAACAGCCTTGGTATATGCTATAGAATCAGCAAAACACAAACATAGAAGAAGATTTATAAGCAAACATGGAAGATGAAAACAGTAGGTTATGGTAATTAAAGGGGATGTAGTAGAGTAGTTATATAGTAGAGTAGGTTATGAGGGGTGGGTGCATGAGCACTCCCATAGAGATGCTAGGTGTGAGAAAAGAGATTTCTTGAAGGTAGAGTGATTAGTGGTAGTGCGGATGTTAGGTGGAAGAGAAATAGGAAGAGAAATATTGAACCAAAATATTTAGAAGCAAAAATATACAGACGCGTAATAGTGCGTTGGAGAAATTTAGCACAAAACCAACAGCAAGGCATGTTGTGATCAGGGCCTAGGCAAGGAATACAGTACAAATGAAAATCCTTATGAGGTAATTTGCTTCCCACAAGTAATGCAATTATTAACTTTTACTGACATCGGTGAGGAGCAAGAAAAAGTTTCCCAAATGGGGTACTTCGCTTTAGTTTGAAGACTTTGGTTCTGAAACTCGAAAACGAAAATTTCAGGAGTCAGCCGACCGGCACTTGCAAACTGCTTCTGCTTGGCACTCGCGCAAGAAAAGGATTAAAATGTTTTATACCCTGACGACCTGGCGTCATGGAAGAGACAGCAACCAACGCAGGACCCAAGATTTTGTTATTCAAGCCGACTGAGGGCAACCTGCTAGCAGATTACCTAAATGTAATGACTGCAACAGTGAAACACGAAGAACATCTAGTAACAGCAGCCCTGCAAGAGGCCTCCAATGAATCAAATTCACATTTGTTTTCCACCCTGTTCAACAGAATGCATTAAATCCTGTAATTCTTTATTTTCTGCACAGTCAGGAATCAACAGCATTTTCTGTTTAAGCAATCCAATAACATGATACTTTAACATATGAAACTGGCAGTTTAAAGCCCTAATGCCCAAGGTTGCAGAAGTATAAACCTTATTACTCCATCTATCCAGCACCCTGGAGTCTCTATCAGGAGTAGTAGGATTTTTAGCAGTAGAAGCCTTAATGCCCTTGGGTCCCTGAGAAATGGTCTATGGATCCACAACAGGATTTTTAAAAAGGAACTTGTGTGAATCAGGAACCCTGTAATATCAGTCAGGTTTTCTGGGAGCAGGAGGCAAAGAATCAGGGGCCAAACTAGATTTCGAAAAAGCATCATCAACAATGTCTAGTACAGGAGGAATAGCTAAAGCCCTATGCTGAGGCAGGAGTAAGAAATCTCTAAGCCTCTTTTTTGAATCAGAAAAATCCTGGCTTTCCCAATGGAAATGCTCCCTTAGAGTATGTAAGGTTTCACCAAAAGAAAAACCCTCTGGAGGGGAAGCAGAGGGAATACAGTCCTCTGCATCAGAATCCTCATAAGCAGATAAGGGCAAATCCAGATCATCAGAAGAATCAGAAAAATCAGAATCCTGATCAGAAGATTCATAAACAACTTCAGTCCTAGGTCTCTCTGAATGGGGAGGTTAGCTTCCCCGGATTAGAGTTAAAAGATCTTCAGCCATTCTTATTTGTTTTTTAGGCATAGAAGGCTGAGTATGCGTGGCCTGGGTGTCGTTTTTTTAGGCATGGTTGGAGACTTAGGCCTACATAAAGGAGGCATCGGTTTAATATGCAAGTCTGTAGGCCTGAATACACCCTCAGAAGCCAGTGCCTGCACAGTGGCTCCGGACCCATCCAAGGTAGAGACATCCGTGGGTTCCATAGTTGAAGCATTTTGCGGCATACCGGACACTGAATGGGTCTCAGTAGAGGCCTGCGAATCAGAAGTAGTGGGTATCAGGGGCTGCAAAAGTGCCTCACTGAGTACTGGTGAACTGGCAACTGGCTTAGGAGAAGCGTAGTCAGCGGTTTTGGACCTCGGCAGCCTGTCTCGGTCTTTATCTTTGAGTTTTTTCAAAATCCCGGTAGTCAGATGTCTAACCAACAACATTTCTGGATAATTAAACTGAGAACGAAAATATTTAGAGGCAAAAATATAGACGATGGATAGCACGCTGATTAAATAAAGCACAAAACCAAAAGCAAGGTACGTCGTTGGTCAGGGCCTAGGCAAGGAATACAGTATGAATGAAAATCTTTATGAGGTATTTGCTTTCTACAAGTAATGCAATTATTAACTTTTACTGACATCAGTAAGGAGCAATAAAAAGTTTCCCCAACGGTGTACTTGGCTTCAGCTGAAGACTTCGGTTCTGAAACTCGAAAAAAAAATTTTTAGGAGTCGGCCAACCGGCACTTGCGAACAACTTCTGCTTCGGGCACCGCACAGCAAGAAGGACTGATGTAATGGCGTCGGCTGCATGTTTTATACACCTGACGACCTGACATCATGGAAGAAGGGATAGCAACAGTCGCAGGACTTAAGACTTTGTTAATCAGGCCAACTGAGGGCTACTGCAAGCAGATAACCCAAATGTAATGACTTCAAAGTACAGTTTTGTACCTACCATAAATGTAGATGTCCGAACTGGATAGCATCTGCAGTCATAACAACTGGGTTGTCCTGTCGTCAGGCAGCCCTTCGGTCGGCCGGATTCCAAAGTCCGGGTCCGGCCGCTGATGTCGCACTTCACCCGGCGTCATCTCTGCTGGTCTTGGGTATAAAGGCATCAGCCGACGCCATTTTCCTCAGTGTTTCTTGCCCCAGATGCCAGTTGCCCTCTTGGAAGGCTAAATTTTGGGTAAATGCCAATGTTTCCAAAAGATAGAAGGCAAACACAAAAATAAGCATGTATGTACATATATACAAACAAATACACTATAAGAGACTCCCCAGCTAGCTATTGGGAGGGTAAATACCCTAGGAGTACCACAGAGGGAAGGAGGAGGGTAATCCTGACTGCAGATGCTATCCAGTTCGGACATCTACATTTATGGTAGGTACAAACTGTACTATGTCCTTCATGGATGCATCTGCAGTCATAACAACTGGGTCGAATACCATAGCCAACTAGGGGAGGAGGAAGAATAGATTATGGTGTGGTTAGGATCCCTTGCAGTACAGCAGTGGCAAACCCTGCTCGGGATCTGGAATACAGAGGTAAATTATAATGCTTGGCAAATGTATGCACGGAGGTCCAAGTAGCAGCTTCTAGAATGTCTCTGGTAGGGACCCTCTGAGAAAAGCTGCTGAAGGAGGCGGCCGTGGTGGAATGGGGATCTGATCCCCTTGGGCACAGGTTTACCATGGTGCAAGCAGCAGAAAAAGAAGTTATGTACTCACCATAACTTTCCATCTGAGTAGATACTTCATTTGTCTGCAACCTGTTGATAGTCGGATCTGACCTCGGATCCGAACCGCAGCTTTCAAGCTCCAAGATCCGAGCCCACCCCTACCCATAATCCCTTACTACCAACCACATTACCTCAGATCGGTTATATTGCCCTATAGGCTAAAGACGGAGAAAAATCTCCAAAGGAACAATACCTTACCGAGGTTTGGGGATGGCAGGGGGTCGGGTTGCAGACAAATGAAGCATCTACTCAGATGGAACATTATGGTGAGTACATAACTTTATCTGAAGTAGTTACTTCATTTGATCTGCAACCTGTGGGACAGAGTCCCCAGCTTACCTAAAGACCCTGGGTGGTCCCTACGGAAGGATATTCCTAAGCACCGGGAGCCAAGGAAGCCCTACTCTGAGATCATGTCCAGTTTGTAATGAGAAATGAAAGTATGGGAAGAGGACCAGGTAGCTGCTGAACAAATATCGTTCACCGGAACTCTAGACCAAAAGCAAGTAGCCACAGATCTAATAGAATGGCGCCAAGACGCCAACCGGAGCTGGCTTCCCAGATGAAGTGTATCCCTGTTCAATACACTGAGAGATCCAATTTGCCACTGCCACCTTAGAAATTGGTTTGCCCATGGCTGACCTAGCATAAGAGACAAACAACTGGTCTGACTTTGCAATCTTTAGTCCTATGCAAGTAAAAACGTAGTTGTTCGTGTACATCCACTTTGTGCAATGTGTATTCACCTTTGTTTTGGAAATTGGGAAGAAAACAGGAAGGTTAATTGACTGATTAATGTTAGTCTCTGTGGCTACCTTAGGCAGAAAGGAAGGATTAGTCCTGAGGGCCACCCTATCTTTGTGAAAAATAAGGTATGGATGCTTAATGCACAAAGCTTGCAATTCTGAGTCTCGCTTGGCTGAAGTAATAGCGACCAAAAAAGCCGTTTTCCAAGATAAGAATTTTAATGGCACTGAGGCCGCCGGCTCGAAAGGTGGTCTCGTTAATGCTTGTAAGACCAAGGTAAGATCCCATGAAGGAACCGCCGGCTTAACAGGGGGCTTTAAGAGAAACATGCCTTTTAAGAAGGTCTTGCATATTTTTGCTGACGCCAAAGAATCTACGCCATCCCCCACGTGATAATGAGAGATGGCTGCTAGCAGGACCTTAACGGTGGACGCACTAGCTCCTTGTCTAAAAAGAAGGGACAGGAAATCCAGAATAATGGGAATAGGAACCGTAAAGGGATCTAATTCCTTATCGTTTGCCCAGATGGAAAAGCGTTTCCATTTACTTTTGTAGAGCTTTCTGGTGGATGGCTTATGAGCTGCCACCAGAATGGCCTTAACCGGGGACGAGATACCGGGAGTCCTAGCCATTAACGGAACTGGATCAACCAGGCCGTGAGCCTGAGGTTGACCAGGTTCGGAGTGTGGCATCTCGTCGGATGCGAGATCAGGTCTGGTCTGGGGTCCAGAATCCATGGGGGAGCCACACTGTGAGACTGCAGAAAAGGGAACCAGATTTGTCGAGGCCAGAATGGGGCTATGATAATCACTCTGCTCCCCAACCGACAGGCTTTCTGGATGAATTTCATCATCAGAGGAAGAGGAGGATACGCATAAAGGAGACCCGGGCGTGAAGCATGAACCAGAGCGTCCCTGGGGGATTCCCCTCTGGGGAGAACTATCACAAAGTAATCGCTGCATTCTGTTTAGGGGAGAAGCGAAAAGGTCGCAGCGAGGTTGACCCCACTTAAGGAATATCTGCTTCACGACAGATGGATTCAGAGACCACTCGTAAGGGCTGAGGAATACCCGACTTAACTTGTCCGCCAATATGTTGGACCGTCCCGGAATGTGCATTGCTATCAGAAAGCGGTTGGTGGAAATCGCCCATTCCCACACTCTCATGGCTTCTCGGCACAGGGGGTAAGATCTGGTCCCCCTCTGTTTGTTTATAAACCAGACAACGGACATGTTGTCCGTCTGGATTGCAATAGTCCCCAGAGAAAGAAGGTGATGAAGAGCTTGCAACGCCAAAAGCACTGCCCTCATCTCTAGGACGCTGATATGTAATGCAGTCTCTAGAGGAGTCCATGTGCCTTGGATGGACTTGCCCGCGTAATGCCCACCCCACCCGAGGCAAGAAGCGTCTGTGGTCAACATGGCCTTGACTGGGAGAATCACAAAAGGTCTCCCTTCTTTGAGTTCCCGAGCCTGTAACCACCAAAGAAGGGAGTCCCTGGATGCCCTGCTCAGGGGAATCGGCATGTCTAAGGGATGGACCGATAGTGACCATTGGACCTGGAGAGTCCACTGTAACACTCGCATTCGCAGACGTGCATGGAGAAAAAGGCCGATCGCTGCTGACATAGACCCTAGCGCCCTCAGGATTAATTCTGCCGGAGGAGCGGGGCTCCGAAGAATGTCTAAGACTTGAAGATACAAATTGTTCAGCCTGACCGGTGTAATAACCACTTTGGAGATCCGAGTATCCAACCTGGCCCCTATAAATTCTAGGGCTTGAGTGGGGCACAGGCAGGATTTCTTTAGATTCACTGAAATGCCCAAATGACGGAACAGAGAGAGGGCGTAATCTCTCGCCACAATCAGTAGATGCCTGTTGGGGGCGGTGAGGAGCCAGTCGTCCAGGTAAGGGAACACCTGAATGCCCTGGAGTCTCAGGTGGGCTGCAACCACTGCCGTGACTTTGGTAAACACTCTGGGGGCTGAGGTTAGGCTAAATGGAAGAACCCTGAACTGATAATGACTGGGTCCTAGCCGGAAGTGGAGGAACCTCCTGGATCGTCTGTCCATTAGTATATGGTAGTACGCATCTTTGAGGTCTAACGAGCACATCCAGTTGCTCTCCAGAAGGGGAGAATAGATTGGAGGGTGACCATCCGAACTTTTCCTGGGTATGAACAGGTTCAGGGGCGAGAGGTCTAGGATGGGTCTGAGGTCCCCCGTTTTCTTTAGCACCAAGAAGAACCTGGGGTAATAACCCAACCCGGACTGATCTGGGGGGACGGGCTGGATGGCTCTTTTTCTTAGCAACTCTGAAATTTTCAGAGCTGCGGACTCCCTCTGATGGGGTGGAACATCGGGGAGACGTTTGGGGGTGTATAAACGGTATAGTGTAACCTCTGGATATAATCCGGAGCACCCATCAATCCTTTGTAATGGACTCCCAGTTTGACAGGTGCTCCGATACTCGCCCCCCGACTGCCTCCAGAGAGGGAAAGTCGGGCAAGCCCTCAGGGCTGTTGCACGGGTCTGTCCGAGAAAGGTTCTCTAGACCCGAAGTTACGCGGCCCCCCTCTGCCTCTGGGCCGGCATCCACCTGGTCCTCCTCTGCCTCTAGAGGACGAGTTGTCTGCAGCATGATGGGATTGCTGAGATTTACGGAACCACAGCTTCTTTTGTCATCTCTGATTCCTGGAGAAGGATCTTTGGGGGCTAGAGAAGCGGACTCCGACGGTCGACAGCATCTTCCCATCCTTTCGCTTTGGACCAGCGTGTCGCGAACTGTTGAGCTAAATAAGGCCGAACCGTCAAGGGCGTTCTGAAGGACGCCTTAAAGGGGTCCGTGAAGTCGCAAAGGCGGAGCCAGGAGTGACGTCGCAAGACCACTCCAGCTCTGCTAGCTCTAACGGCTCCTTCCGTGGCATGGGAAAGAAGCCGCATAGATGTGTTTGATATGGACTTTAAAGTGGCCATTCGAGTCTCAAAAACCTTTTTGTCTGGGACCGACATGGACTCTGGAGGGGCTGCAGCGTATTCTTTAATCAAGTCACGCTGTAGCCTAATGGTGTGTGCCATGTAGTTCAGCGACCTTATGGCAAACGTCGCTGAAAAAAACATCCGCTTCCCAATACGGTCCAATGCTCGGGACTCTCTGTCCGGCGGATGGACCGAAGAACTTTCTTGGGCAAGTTCTTTCCTAGTGGCCGCCGCCACCAACATAGCATCAACCGGTGCACCTTTGGACCAAGAAGGTCTATCAGAGGGAGGGCTGAGGACCTTGTCTGGGCGTCTAGGGATAGGCTCCACGGTGTCGGGCTCCTTCCAAGCCCTGGTGGTAATTAAATCCACCAAGGGGTCGGCTGGGGGGGGGGGGGGACACCCAGGAGGTAGATGGGCCTGCCTCAACGGCCTCCAGAAAAACAGACTCGTCCAGGGAGGGCTTTTGGGCAGACCAACCCCCCTCTTATACGCAACATTTCCATGATGTCTCCGAAGGAGACATCTTCAGGGGGTGACCTTGGGGAGCCCTCCATATCATCCAAATCCGTATCCGCGGTAATGGACTCGGGGGAGTCCAGGTGCCTCCTTTTGCACTGATGCTTCCGAGGCGCCTCTTCGGCGGGACTGTCCGAAGAGGGCTTGTCCGCAGGGTGGTGTTCCTCCACAGGAACCAACTGGAGGCTTTGGGCAGGCTGTCCAGATGGACGGATGATCAAAGACAGACCCTGATACAGTGGGGTTACGGGTGGATCCGGGCGGTGGGGACCTGGATGACCTCGACAGTACCCTCTCCACTACCTCAAAAGCCGAGGGAGATTCACTGTCCCCAGCCTGAGAAAGTAACCTCCTCGGCTCCGAGGATAGGATCGGGGTCGGAGCCGAAGCAATCGGATCCGAGGTAGTGGTGTGCTCCGACCCCATCGGCGCCGAAGACACAACCACCCCCTCTGATCCGATGCTCAGCCCTCGGCCTCGAGAGCTTGGATCCGACAAGCTCAAAGGCATAGTCGGCGTTGAAGACACAATCGCTATTGGCGCCGACGTATCCCCGGGTCCAAAAGGGCCTGGATCCGACAACTCTGAGACCCGAAAACGGGTCGGAGAAGGAGCGATCAGGGCAAAAATGGGGGCTGCACTCCCTCCCAAAGGGGGGGGGGGAGGCAAGAGCATCCCCATCTGCATCTGGGTCTGTAGAAATCATCGCATCATCCGATCCATGTCTGCTTCGGAGATGCTTCTTGTAGACCGCAAAGAGGCAGTCGAGGCAGGCCGGGAGGGCCGCCTCAAAGACCTCGAGGGAGACCTATCCTCCTCCTCCGGCTCCGGAGAAAAAGAAGGTGAACGGAGCCGAGAGGACGAGGATCCAGAGACCCTCACTGGGGACTTCAGAATTTTTTCAGGAGGAGCAGAGGGATGAGACTCGGCCCACCTTTTTGAGCTGTGACCCTCTCTGTCTTTGTGCTTCTTTTTCTCCCTGTGGGAAGAAGCACTAGACTCCACAGAGCTGGTACCCGATAAGGGAGGTTGAGTCCCGGGTACAGCCAAGGGAGTAGCTGGCGTCGAAGCTACAGGAGTAGCTTGAACCCGGCTGGGAGAGGAAGAAGAAGCAGATTCCTGGGGGAGTTTTCCCGCCAGGATCAGCTTGTTCTTCCTGTCCCTGAGTGCCCGGGGGTTGAAGGCCGCACATATATGGCAGGCCTCCGATAGATGTGCTGCCCCCAGGCACAAAACGCACTGAGTGTGGCCATCAGCTGGGGAAAGCTTGTGGCCACACTCAGTACATTTTGAAAATATGGCCTTAGATTCAGCCATGAAGTTCTTTCACACACATCCAAACACTAGGGGGAAGAGATAAAATTAAACTAAGGGAAGGTTAGTATTTTTTTTTTTTTTTTTTTAAAGGGTTTTAAAGGGTTTTTAAAACACACACACACAAAATTTTACCAGGAAAAAAAAGTCTATAAATAGAACAATCTCACCAGGCCAGGAGCTCTTCACTATGAAGCAACTGTCTTTAGCCACGGCAAAAAACGATCTGAGGTAATGTGGTTGGTAGTAAGGGATTATGGGTAGGGGGAGGAGCTAGGAGCTCGGATCTTGGAGCTTGGAAAGCTGCCGGTTCGGATCCGAGGTCGGATCAGACTACCCACAGGTTGCAGATCAAATGAAGTAACTACTTCAGATCAAATGAAATGGTTCATCCACTTAGAAATAGTCTGTTTTGATATAGCCTTCCCCTCTGATCCTGCAGCAAATGCTACTAGTAGCTGCTCAGACTTTCTTACAGATTTTGTCCTGTTTAAGTAGAATCTTAGTCTGTGTACATCCAAAGAATGCAGAATCCACTCCCCCTTGTTCTGCAGATTTGGGAAAAAAGTTGGCAGGTGAATGGTCTGGTTAAGAGCCACACTGGATACCACCTTAGGCATAAAAGAAGAATTGGTCCTGAGGGCCACCCTGTCCGGGTAAAAGATAATGAAAGGCTCCACTGCCATGAGAGCCTGTAGTTCTGAAACCCTTATAGCTGAAGTGACTGCCAAAAGAAAAGCTGTCTTCCAAGAAAGAAATTTTATATCCGCAGTAGCTGCTGGTTCAAAAGGAGGCAGGGTGAGTTTTTCCCGCACAAAATTGAGGTCCCATGCAGGAGGTGGCGCTCTCCTGGGAGGCCTTAAAATTTTTAGCCCCTCCGAGATGCTGTTTTAGCAGTGGATGAGAAAAGTGGGGAGGCTCTGTGTTGTAATGAGCTGAGATAGCAGAGGCATGGATTTTTATTGATGAAAAAGATAGGCCCTTGTCAAGCATCTCAGTTAAGTACTGTAAAATTTGAGGAATATTGGGCTTTCATGTGTCTATTCCTTGTGCTTGGTTCCAAGCACAGAATCTCTTCCATTTATCAGCATAAGATTTTCTAGTACTAGGCATTTTGGCTTCCAAAATGACATCCATCACAGGTTTACTGAGAGATGTGGTTTAAATAATTAGTTGATTAGCCATGCTGCAAGATTCAGAGTTTGGAGCAGAGTGTGCAGAATTTGGTAGTTCTGCTGAGACAATAGATGAGGTGTTTGAGGCAAGTACCACGGAGAAAGGTGTGACATATTCCTTAGAAGCGGGTACCAGTGTTGGCGAGGCCAGTCTGGAGCAATTAGAATCATTTTTGGTTTTCCTGTCTGACTTTTAGTAAGAGCTTGGAGAGTAGAGGCAGAGGGGGAAGGCACAGACTGATAGGTTTTTCCAGCTGAAGTATAGAGCATCCACTTTCCATGCTTTTTTTGCGATGAGTTCTTGTGCAGAATTTGTCCAACTGATAGATCTATTTGCCTCTCCCAAAACTATGTCTGGGCTCCCCCATTTCTGTGTTAACATGCTGAACGTTAGTGGATCCAGTTTCCATTCGTGTAGGTCCAATAAGACTTCTGCTTAGGTCGTCTGCCAGAGTATTTTGCTTTCCTGGCAGGAATTGAGCTTGAATATGTATTTGGTAAGTCAAGGCTGTGTTCCACAAGGCCATGGCTAGTCTGCAAAGGGGGTGGAAATGGGTAACCCCTGTTTGTTTATGTGCCACATAACTGAATAACATAATTTGAATGTTTCTTTGTCTGCAGAATGCAATTAGTGGTGCCAGGCACTTTGTAAAGACCCTGGGCGCACTAGATAAGCCAAAGGGCAGTGCAAAGAATTGGTAATGCAAAGCTTTGAAGCGGAGGTATCTTCTGCAAGATTCCCTTATTAGGATATGCAGGTATGCCTCTTTAGCACAGACAGTAGCGGTTGTAAAATCAGCATTTTGAATGTTGGAATGTCAGGAACGTGGTCAGAATCGATAAGTCCAGTATTGGACGCCATGATTTGTCTTTTCTGGGTACCAGGAAAAGTCTTGAATAAAAACCTTGTCCTTTTTCCTTTTCTGGTACCGGCTGAATAGCCCCCATATCCATGAGGGACATGACTTGTTTCTGGGCCTCTGGCCATCCGTCTGGAACTGGCAAAGTATGGAAATGAAATCTGTAGCCCTAGGATACTATGTTTAATACCCACTTGTCCTGGGTTATTAACTGCCAATTTTGAACATGAAGTGCTAGTTTTCCCCCCTAGGGGGCTGCCAAAAGATAAGTGCTTGGAAAGGCCAGAGGAAAGTCATTGAGACTGCTTACTGTATGGTTGTGCTTTGTTACCTCCAGATTTTAAGGTGGAGGCACCCCACTGCTTTGACCTGTAAGATCCCTGTGATTGATATCTGGAGCCTTTGGAGCGCCTGGGGTTGCCCTGAGCGGCTCTGTTGAACACAGGAAAGGACCAATTCTTAGTAGGCCAGTGCCTACTGAACCTGGGTGGCTGCACTTGCAAGAAATCTTTTACAGTTTGCATAGATTTAGCTTTGTCTTCCATTTTCTTTAAAATCTCTTCTGCCTTATTACCAAACAGACTATCATGCTGTAAAGGGGCATCCAACAGTTTAGCTTTAACATGATCAGGCAGATTTTGCTCCTTGAGCCCGGCATGCCTTCTTATCACAGATCCAGTTACGCAGCCCTGCAAGAGGCCTCCAAGGAATCAAAACCACACTGCAAAGTATGCTTTCCAACCTGTTCCGCTGAATGCAATAAACCCTGTGACTATTTTCCACACAATCAGAAATCATCATTTTCTGTTTCAGTAAGCACATAACATGCTGTTGATATTTAAGCATATGAAACTGGCAGTTTAAAGCCCCGATTGCCAAGGTTGCAAACGCCCTGGAATCTCTATCGGAAGGGGTAGGATTTCTGGCTGTAGAAGCCTTAACACCCTTGGGGCCCTGAGAAATAGTCTCAGGATCAGCAGCAGGATTTTTGAAAAGAAATTTGTGGGAGTCAGGAACCCTGTAATATCTGTCTGGCTTACTAGGAGCAGGGAATTAGGAGCCATGCTGGATTCCGAGAACACATCAACAATGTCTAATACAGGAGGTATTGCCAAAGCCCTATGCTGAGGAAGAAGGAAATCCCTAAGCCTATTTTTTGATTCAGAGAAGTCCCGACTCTCCCAGTGAAAATATTCCTTTAAAGTATGCAAAAGTCTGTCCAAAAGAGTAATCCTCAGGATGAGATGCAGATGGGATGGATTCCTCTGCATCAGAATCCTCATAAGGTAGAACAGAAAATTCCTGATCAGTAGAGGAATCAGAAGAAATGGCAACCTGATCTGAAGATTCATAATCAGTGCCTTGCCTAGACCTCTTAGCAGGGGGTTGGAAACCCTTGATCAAGGTAATTAAATCCTCAGCCATTTTGATAGTTTGTTTTTAGGCATAGGTGCCTGAGCACGTGGTTCATGCGTCATTTATTTAGACATAGTAGTAGTTTTTTACCTTGTTTTTGTTGATGGCGTCGGTTTAATATAAAAATGTTGAGGCCTGAAAACACCCTCAGAAGCCAGTGCCTGCTCAGTGGCTCTGGACCCATCCAAGGGAGAGACATCCGTGGGTTCAATACTCTGCATATCTTGTGGCATACTGGACTCCAAATGGGTGTCAGTAGAGGCCGGCGACTCAAAAGTAGCAGGTATCAGGGGCTGCGAAAGCACCTCACTGAGTACCGGCGACTGGCTTAGGAGAAGCTTCGTCATCAGTTTTGGACCTCGACAGTCTGTCTTCCTTGCGTTTTTTGTGAACTCCGGTGGTCTGATTGCTAACCGACATTTCGGAGTAGTTAAATATTGAACCAAAATATTTAGAAGCAAAAATATACAGACGCGTAATAGTGCGTTGGAGAAATTTAGCACAAAACCAACAGCAAGGCATGTTGTGATCAGGGCCTAGGCAAGGAATACAGTACAAATGAAAATCCTTATGAGGTAATTTGCTTCCCACAAGTAATGCAATTATTAACTTTTACTGACATCGGTGAGGAGCAAGAAAAAGTTTCCCAAATGGGGTACTTAGCTTTAGTTTGAAGACTTTGGTTCTGAAACTCGAAAACGAAAATTTCAGGAGTCAGCCGACCGGCACTTGCAAACTGCTTCTGCTTCGGGCACCGCACGGCAAGAAAGACGGATTAAAATGTTTTATACCCCTGACGACCTGACGTCATGGAAGAGGAGACAGCAACCAACGCAGGACCCAAGATTTTGTTATTCAAGCCGACTGAGGGCAACCTGCTAGCAGATTACCTAAATGTAATGACTGCAACAGTGAAACACGAAGAACATCTAGTAACAGCAGCCCTGCAAGAGGCCTCCAATGAATCAAATTCACATTTGTTTTCCACCCTGTTCAACAGAATGCATTAAATCCTGTAATTCTTTATTTTCTGCACAGTCAGGAATCAACAGCATTTTCTGTTTAAGCAATCCAATAACATGATACTTTAACATATGAAACTGGCAGTTTAAAGCCCTAATGCCCAAGGTTGCAGAAGTATAAACCTTATTACTCCATCTATCCAGCACCCTGGAGTCTCTATCAGGAGTAGTAGGATTTTTAGCAGTAGAAGCCTTAATGCCCTTGGGTCCCTGAGAAATGGTCTCTGGATCCACAACAGGATTTTTAAAAAGGAACTTGTGTGAATCAGGAACCCTGTAATATCAGTCAGGTTTTCTGGGAGCAGGAGGCAAAGAATCAGGGGCCAAACTAGATTTCGAAAAAGCATCATCAACAATGTCTAGTACAGGAGGAATAGCTAAAGCCCTATGCTGAGGAAGGAGTAAGAAATCTCTAAGCCTCTTTTTTGAATCAGAAAAATCCTGGCTTTCCCAATGGAAATGCTCCCTTAGAGTATGTAAGGTTTCACCAAAAGAAAAACCCTCTGGAGGGGAAGCAGAGGGAATACAGTCCTCTGCATCAGAATCCTCATAAGCAGATAAGGGCAAATCCAGATCATCAGAAGAATCAGAAAAATCAGAATCCTGATCAGAAGATTCATAAACAACTTCAGTCCTAGGTCTCTTTGAATGGGGAGGTTAGCTTCCCCGGATTAGAGTTAAAAGATCTTCAGCCATTCTTATTTGTTTTTTAGGCATAGAAGGCTGAGTATGCGTGGCCTGGGTGTCGGTTTTTTAGGCATGGTTGGAGACTTAGGCCTACATAAAGGAGGCATCGGTTTAATATGCAAGTCTGTAGGCCTGAATACACCCTCAGAAGCCAGTGCCTGCACAGTGGCTCCGGACCCATCCAAGGTAGAGACATCCGTGGGTTCCATAGTTGAAGCATTTTGCGGCATACCGGACACTGAATGGGTCTCAGTAGAGGCCTGCGAATCAGAAGTAGTGGTTATCAGGGGCTGCAAAAGTGCCTCACTGAGTACTGATGAACTGGCAACTGGCTTAGGAGAAGCGTAGTCAGCGGTTTTGGACCTCGGCAGCCTGTCTCGGTCTTTATCTTTGAGTTTTTTCAAAATCCCGGTAGTCAGATGTCTAACCAACAACATTTCTGGATAATTAAACTGAGAACCAAAATATTTAGAGGCAAAAATATAGACGATGGATAGCACGCTGATTAAATAAAGCACAAAACCAAAAGCAAGGTACGTCGTTGGTCAGGGCCTAGGCAAGGAATACAGTATGAATGAAAATCTTTATGAGGTATTTGCTTTCCACAAGTAATGCAATTATTAACTTTTACTGACATCAGTAAGGAGCAATAAAAAGTTTCCCCAACGGTGTACTTGGCTTCAGCTGAAGACTTCGGTTCTGAAACTCGAAAAAAAAATTTTTAGGAGTCGGCCAACCGGCACTTGCGAACAACTTCTGCTTCGGGCACCGCACAGCAAGAAGGACTGATGTAATGGCGTCGGCTGCATGTTTTATACACCTGACGACCTGACATCATGGAAGAAGGGACAGCAACAGACGCAGGACTTAAGACTTTGTTAATCAGGCCAACTGAGGGCTACTGCAAGCAGATAACCCAAATGTAATGACTGCAAAGTACAGTTTTGTACCTACCATAAATGTAGATGTCCGATAGATATGCAACTGCAGTCATAACATATGGGTTGTCCTGCCTCAGGCACCCCTCGGTCGGCCGGATTCCAAAGTCTGGGTCCGACGTCGGCTGATGTCGCATTTCTCTCCGACGTCAGAGCGGCAGGAGTACATAAGCATCAGCCGACGCCATCTTCTTCAGTGTTTCTTGCCCCAGATGCCAGGTGCCCTCCAAGGAAGGCTGTAACCAAATTGGAAGACAATAATAGGTTTCCAGACAAATAAATAAGCAATAAACAGATACACCATAACAGATATCCCCAGCTAAGGATAACAGGGAGAAGAGTGGACCCAAGGCATAGAGGGGAAGGAGGGAGGGAAAACCCGACTGCAGTTGCATATCTATCGGACATCTACATTTATGGTAGGTACAAAACTGGTACAAAACTGTACTATGTCCTTCAAGAATGCAACTGCAGTCATAACATATGGGTTGAATACCATAGCTTAGCTGGGGGAGGTGGTATGCTCTAAAATAAGGATGGTGTAGCTATCAATCCCTGCAGGACTGCCGAAGCAAAGCCTGCTCTGGATCTGGAATATAAAGGGAGGTTGTAGTGTTTGGAAAATGTATGCACGGAGCTCCATGTAGCAGCTTCTAGAATGTCCCTTGTAGGCACCCCTCTTAAGAATGCTGTAGAGGTGGCTGTAGCTCTGGTGGAGTGTGGTCTGACATTGGCTGGCACACACTTTCCATGGAAGGAATAACAGAATCTGATGCAATGTCCAATCCATTTTGAAATTGTCTGTTTGGAAATTGCTTTTCCTTGTACTCCAGGGGCGTAAGCTACAAAAAGCTGATCAGACTTCCTACTGGTCTTGGTTCTGTCTAGGTAGTAGCGAAGTTGTCTGTGTATGTTCAATGTATGTAACAGTCTTTCCCCTTTGTTCTCAGGATTGGGAAAGAAAGTAGGCAGGTGAATTGCTTGATTTAAAGAAACCCTAGATACCACTTTTGGCAGAAAGGTAGGGTTGGTTCGTAAGGAGACTCTGTCTCTGAAAAGTTATGAACGGTGGTATTGCCATTAGGGCCTGTAATTCCGAAACCCTTCTTGCTGAGGTAATGGCCAGCAGGAAAGCTGTCTTCCAGGAAAGAAATTGTAAATCCACAGAAGCTGCTGGCTCGAAGGGAGGTAGAGTCAGTTTCTCTAGGACAAAATTGAGGTCCCAAGCTGGTACTGGTGCCTTTCTTGGGGGCTTTATATTCTTGATTCCTCTAAGAAATTGCCTTAACAAAGGATGTGAAAACACAGGTGGATCAGTGTTGTATCTAGCTGAGATAGCTGAAGCATGTATTTTTATGGAGGAGTATGAGAGTCCGTTATGTAGCATATCTGCCAAGTATTCCAGAATGAGTGGAATGCTCAAAACTGATGCATCATGACCCTTGTTGGTATTCCAAATGCTGAATCTCTTCCATTTGGCTGAGTAAGCCTTTCTGGTGGATGGTCTATGGCTTCTGTTAGTATCCGCTGAACTTCCTTGGAGAGAGATACATTGAGGTTATTTATGGGATCTCCCAAGCTGTTAGCTGTAGCATCTGGATGTTGGGATGAACTGTCCTGAAGTTGTGTTGAGTCAAAAGTTGGGGCCATTGGGGAAGGGCCCACGTTTTGTTGTGACATATGCTCCGTAGTAGTGGGTACCAGTGTTGTCTTGGCCAGTCTGGAGCTATTAGGATCCCTTGGCTGCTCTGCTTTGATCTTTAGTAACACTGTGGTCATCAGTGGCAGAGGTGGAAATGCATAGATTATTAGGGAGCTCCAGTTGAATGAGAGAGCATCTATTTTCCATGCTTGTAGATGGTATGTCCTTGAGCAGAACTTTTGTAAGTGATGATTGAGGTGGGAGGCAAATAGGTCTACGTCCGGCCTGCCCCATGTCGAGGTGAGTCGTATAAAGATGTCTGGATGTAACCTCCATTCGTGGGGGTCTAGGAAATTCCTGCTTAGACTGTCCACCAGAACATTTTCTTTGCCTGGAACAAACTGGGATTGCAACTGTATGTTTAGACTCGGTGATTTTTCCCAAAGATTCATTGTCAGTCTGCAAAGGGGGTAAGAATGAGTGCCCCCCTGCTTGTTTATGTACCACATCACAGTGGTGTTGTCTGTCCGTATTAGTAGGTGGCCTTGTTGAAGTTGTTGTCCAAAGGCCTCAATGGCATGTATTACTGCCAGCATTTCTTTTTGGTTGATATGCAGATGTGTTTCCTTTGGAGACCATTGTCCTTGAATACATCTGCCCTCCATGTGCGCCCCCATCCAAGGTCTGAGGCGTCTGTGGTCACGGTCTGTGTTATCTGAGGTTTTCTGAACGACATGCCTGTGTTTGACAGGCTTACTGTGGCCCACCATAGAAATTCCTTTTGAAGACATGGAATGAGCGGTATAGTTGCTTCTAGGTTGTTGCTGTGTTGAGACCATAAGCTTTTTAGGTACCACTGAAGCTTTCTCATGTGAAGTCTTGCTAGTGGAACCAGGAGAATGCAGGATGCCATGTAACCCAGGGCCTGTAGGAATCTCCTTGCAGTCATCTGGGTGAGTTTTGCTAAACTTTTGAAGTAAAGAGTTAACTTCTTTTGCTTGTCTTCTGTCAGGTAAGCCATTTGAGAGGCTGTGTCTAGTTTGGCTCCTAAGAAGGTTATTTGCTGGGATGGCTGAAGTCTTGACTTTTGAAAGTTGACTGTGTATCCCAGAGCCTGTAGCAAGTGTATGACATAGTTCAAGTTTTTTGTCAAGGTTAGTTTGTTGTCCGCTTGTACGAGGCAATCGTCCGGGTATGGGTAGATATGAATCCCCTGGAGCCTGCAATGAGCAATTACTGATGCCAGGCATTTCGTGAATAATCTGGGAGCAGTAGATAAGCCAAATGGCAATGCTGAGAATTGATAATGCTCTGGCCCTGCAAGAAATCTGAGGTATCTTCTGCAGCTGTCTGATAGGGACATGCAGGTATGCCTCCTTGAGGTCCAGAGTAATCAGCCAAGACCCCTTGCCCAGCATGGCAAGGAGTTGCTGTAGAGTCAGCATTTTGAACTTTGGTACTATGAGAAAAGTGTTTGAAGCGGACAAGTCCAGTATTGGTCTCCATTGATTTTCTTTTCTTGGAACAAGGAACAGTCTTGAATAAAACCCCTGACCTTGTTCTTGTTGTGGAACTTTTTCTATTGCTTTGATCTGAGCAAGCAGAGAAATTTGCTTGATAGCCTCTGCCCTCTGATTTTGTGGAAGGTTTGTCATGCCTTGTTTGCTTGGCAAGGTATGAAAATGGAACCTGTAACCGTGGTCTATAATGTCCAAAATCCATTTGTCTTTTGTCAGTTTGTGCCAATTTTTTGAAAACAAAGATAATCTTCCGCCCAAAGGAGCTTCTGTTTGCTTCTTGGTCAGTGGAACTAGAGGAAAGTCATTGAGATTGTCCCTGCGGGGCAGGAGAAACCCGTGTCACTTCTTTGGTTTGCTGGTTGCCATTGTCATCCCCTGTAGGATCCTCTGTATTGCCCTCTTCCTCGGGCACGCCTGTTTAAGCCCCTTTGAAACCTTTCAGGATTAGGAAAGGACCAGTTTTTAGAAGGCCAGTTCCTGCTGAATCTGGGTGGCTGAACCTGGAGGAAATCTTTGACTGTCTGAACTGACTTGGCTTTTTCCTCAATGGACTTTAACACATCTTTAGCATTAGCACCAAAAAGCTTGTTCTTTTCCAAGGGTGCATCAAGGAGTTTTGCCTTAACATGATCTGGTAAAGGCTGCTCTTTTAACCATGCATGTCTACGAATGACCGCCCCTGTCATAGCTGCCCTACAAGAAGCTTCCAATGCATCATATCCACACTGTAGAAAGTGATTGCTAACCTGCTGAGAATTATGAACAGCCTCTTGCAAAGACTTCCTATCTAAAGGTTCAGGAGAGGCCAATTTTTTCTGTAAATCATCTAACAGGAAATCCTGATATTGAAACATGTGAAAGAGACAATTGAGAGCTCTCATAGATAAAGTAGTGGAGGTGTAAACCTTCTTCCCCCATCTCTCTAAGGACCTTGCTTCCCTGTCGGAAGGCAAAGGATTTTTGGAGGTGGTAGTCGAAACCCTTTTAGGCCCCTGGGAAATTGTTTCTAAATCAACAGTACGGGCCCTAAAGAAATGAGAATGGGTTTCTGGAACCCTATAGTATCTGTCAGGCTTGACAGGAGCTGGAGGAAGAGTATCAGGGGTAACACTGGAGTCAGAGTATAGATCATCCAAAACATCAAGCACAGGAGGTATAGCCAAGGGTCTGTGTTGGGGTTTTTTAAGGAATGTTCGAAGGCGCTTTCTGGAATCTGAATATTCCTGGCCTTGCCACTGAAAATGCTCCCTCATTGAATGCAGAACTTCCCCAAAAGAGATATCCTCAGGAGGAGAGGCAGAGGGAATGGAGTCCTCTGCATCTGAATCCTCATAGGTCTGGAAGGGCTCTTCCTGGCTTTCGGAGTGAACAGAGTCCTCAGAATCTTCATCTGAAGGAAGAGGGTCAGAGGGTTCAACCCTGGGCCTCTTATCAGGAGGAAGCTGGGATCCTCTCTCAGGGTGGGCCTGGGAACCTCTGATCAGGGAAATTAAATCTGCGGCCAAAGACATGATTTGAGTATCAGGAGTAGGCTGAGGTAAGGTTTTAGCAGTAAGATGTTTGGTCTTGCTGGCTGCCTTAGCCCGTGTGTAGGCCTTGATAGACATGGACATGGAAGGCCTAGCCGCTCCACGTGCAGGAGTGACCTTATCAACAGCAATGGTCTCGGGCATTTCCTCGGTTTCAGTATCCAGAGGAAAATCAATAACTGGCGGAGTGGCCTCCGGTATCGGAGGTATCGGTAATGCGGTGTCTTCGGTTCGAAGCGGTGGAATAACCACCTCAGAGGGAACCGGGGCACTCGCGGTAAGTTTTGGCGTGGTGTCGGTGGAAGACGCGGGCCGAGGATGTCGGTCCCGGTCTTTTCGTTTCTTAGGAGTATGCGTTGTTGGTTGTTCCAACGGCATTATATAATCAAATTTTTCGCCGAAAAAGTCTTCAGCGAACTCTGCCCGGTGCCTGAGAGTGCGCTTATTAAAGTGAGCACAGGCGGCACAGGCCGAGACGTCGTGGTCTGGGCCAAGGCAAGGAAGGCAGTAAGAATGGAAATCCTTATGAGGTATTTGTTTACCACAAGACAAACAATTATTTACTTTTTCAGTAATTTCTGACATCGGCTGAGGCAAGAAAAGATCCCCAACGGGGTACTTAGCTTTTTTGATGACTTCAGTTTCGAAGAATACAGGAGCTGACCGACCGGCACTTGCGAACTGCTTCTGCTTCGGGCACCGCGCGGCAAGAAAGACTGAAGAAGATGGCGTCGGCTGATGCTTATGTACTCCTGCCGCTCTGACGTCGGAGAGAAATGCGTCAGCCGACGTCGGACCCAGACTTTGGAATCCGGCCGACCGAGGGGTGCCTGAGGCGACAACCCATATGTTATGACTGCAGTTGTATTCTTGAAGGACCATCAGTAAAACACGAAGAACATCTGATCGTGCATAGAGCCTGCCCTGAAGCGTAGATATTTTCTGCATGACTCCCTTATGGGAATGTGCAGATAAGCTTCTTTTAAGTATAGAGTGACTAACCAGGCATCCTTGGCTTGCATAGGGAGAAGCTGTTGCAGGGTAAGCATCCTGAATTTTGGGACCACTCGAAAGGTGTTGAGAGTTGATAGATCCAGGATTGGGCGCCAGGAGCCCTCTTTTCTGGGCACCAGGGAAAGTCTGGAGTAGAAAAGTACAGTTTTGTACCTACCATAAATGTAGATGTTCGAGGATTCCCTTGCTGCAGTCCTGACAATTGGGTATAGTCCGCGTCCCAGTCGGCCCGAATACCAGAGTATAAGGCTGACGTCGGTCATGGCGCCTTAGACTGACGTCAGTACGTCAGGGTACTAATGCGCATGACCGACGCCATTTCCTCAGTCTTTTCTTGCCCCAGATGTCAGAAGACCCAAAAAGACAAGTCCCAAAAACAACCTGCACCAAAAACATGTACAATATATACAGTAATATATACAAAAATATAAGCATGTAAACTCACCTACACAACCACCCTGAAACACAGAGGGAAGGAGGGAGGGAATTGACTGCAGCAAGGGAATCCTCGAACATCTACATTTATGGTAGGTACAAAACTGTACTATGTTCTTCGCCTTCCCTTGCTGCAGTCCTGACAATTGGGTAGAATCCCAAAGCAGAGGTAAGGGAGGCTGGCAAATTATAAAGTAGCAGGAGCTGACAACATGCCTTGTAAAACAGCTGTGGCAAAACCAGCTCTAGTCTTAGAGTATATAGGCAGGTGATAATGCCTAGAGAAAGTATGCACTGAACTCCAAGTAGCTGCTTCCAGAATATCCTTAGTTGCCACCCCTTAGAAATGCTGTTGAAGTGGCAGTAGCCCTAGTGGAATGAGGCCTAATCCCAGCTGGAACCTCTTTGCCATGATGGGAATAACAAAATGCAATGCAAAAGCCAATCCACCTAGAAATAGTTTGTTTTGACACAGGCTTGCCCTGTGAACTTAAAGCAAAAGAAACAAGTAACTGCTGAGACTGCCTAAAATCTTTAGTCCTGCTCAAATAATAACGCAATTGCCTGTGTACATCTAAAGTGTGCAAAATCTTTTCCCCTTTATTTTGAGGATCTGCAAAAAACCTAGGCAAATGAATAGTTTGGTTTAAAGCCACACTAGAAACCACCTTAGGCATAAAGGAAGGATTAGTACGTAATGATACCCTGTCCTTATGGAAAATCAGAAAGGGCTCTACTGCCATAAGGGCCTGCAACTCAGACACCCTTCTTGCAGAAGTAATAGCCAACAGAAAAGCAGTCTTCCATGACAAATATTTCAATTCAGCAGTAGCTGCAGGCTCAAAAGGTTGTAGAGTAAGTTTTTCCAACACAAAATTGAGATCCCAAGCAGGAGTAGGAGCTCACGTGGGGGTCTTATATTCTTTGCCCCTCTAAGAAACTGCTTGAACAAAGGATGCGAAAACAAAGGTGGGTCACAATCATAGTGAGCTGAAATTGCTGCAGCATGAATCTTTATGGAAGAGAAAGACAAACCTTTGTCCAATAATTCAGTAAGATATTGAAGAGCCACACTCAAATTAGGCTCTGAAATCTCCAAATTCTTTGCTGTACTCCAAAATAAAAATCTCTTCCATTTTTCATTACACTCTCCTAGTACTAGGCCTTCTAGCTTCCATAATCACATCTAAAACTTGTTGAGGAAGCTGAGACCTACCATGCTTCAACACAGAATATGCCAAGCTGTGAGATGAAGAGATTGAAGCTTGACATTGAGCAGATGACCGTCCTTCTGAGATAACAGATGAGGAATCAGAGGTAAAGGCCATGGAGGCTTCTTTACAAGACTCCTTAGAAGTGGGTACCAGTGTTGCCGAGGCCAATCTGGAGCTATCAAAATCATCCTTGGCCTGTCCTGTCTGACCTTTAGTAATACCTTTGGAAGAAGAGGTAGAGGTGGAAAGGCATAGACATGAAGGTTTTTCCAACTGAAAGACAGAGCATCCACTTTCCAAGCTGTGTGATGAAACCCCTTTGTGCAATACTTTGGCAGCTGGTGGTTTTGTGGAGTAGCGTTCTGATCTATGTCTGGAGTTCCCCATCACACTGTCAATTTCTGAAATTCATGAAGATCCAGTTTCCACCGTGGGGATCCATGATTTGTCTGCTTAATACATCTGCTAGGGAGTTCTGTGCTCCTGGCAGAAACCTTGCCTGAAGAGTCAGTTGCAGGCTTAACGCAGTCTCCCATAAAATCATTGCTTGCCTGCATAGAGGATAAGAATGTGTTCCCCTTGCTTGTTGATGTACCACATGACAGTTGTGTTGTCTGTCAGAATCAACACCTGCCCTGGAAGAAGTAACTCCTTGAACGCCATCAATGCAAACTGGACTGCTAACATCTCCTTCATGTTGATATGTAGATGCTGTAGTCTGGCAGGCCACTTGTCTTGTATCCACTTTCCATTTAGATGAGCTCCTCAAGCAGTGTCCGAGGCATCTGTCGTTAAAATCTGACTCGCCTCTGGCCGGGTCACAGAGAGTCCCTTGTTTAGGTGACATTCCTGAGCCCACCACAAGAATTCCTTTTGAAGGCAAGGTATTATTTGAATGACAGTGTCCAAATCTTGGCAGTGCTGTGTCCATACATTTTTGAGATACCATTGCAGCTTCCTCATATGCAGTTTGGCATTGGGAAGCACCAGAATACAAGATGCCATGAACCCTAATGCTTGAAGGACTGTCCTTGCAGTCAGCACGGACTGATGAGATAGTTGATGGAAGTAAAGTGACAGACTCTTTTGTTTGTCCGGGGTTAAAAAGGCCATCTGGGCTGCTGTATTCAGTCTCACACCCAGAAAGCACATGTCTTGAGAGGGTACTAGACTGGACTTTATTTCGATCACAGAATACCCTAGGCATCTTAGCACTGCTATGACATATTCCAGATGCTGTAGAAGGTGTTCCTTTTCTTGCGCCAGAATCAGGCAGTCGTCCAAGTAAGGATAAATTTGAATGCCTTGAAGCCTGAAGTAAGCTATCACTGGAGCCAGAACCTTTGTGAATACTCTGGGCGCAGTAGATAAGCCAAAGGGCAATGCAGAGAACTGATAATGAAAATCTCCAGTTCGAGACCGCAGATACTTTCTGCAACTTAGCCTTATGGGCACATGAAGGTAAGCTTCCTTGAGATCCAAAGTTACCATCCAGTGATCCTTGCCCAGCAGAGGTAACAGTTGCTGTAACGTCAACATCTTGAACTTGGGAATGTCCAGATAAGTGTTGAGGATAGATAAATCCAAAATTGGTCTCCACGTGTTCCCCTTCTTTGGCACTAGGAACAGGCGAGAATAAAATCCAAGCCCCTTTCTGACACAGGGACTGGCTGAATAGCCCCTATCTGGTGTAACTGAGAAACATGCTTGTGAGCCTCTTTCTCTGTGGAGGCGGAACATCTGGCATGCCTTTGAAAGGGGCATTGTGTGGAAATAAAATCTGTACCGTGATGAATGATATCCAGCACCCATCTGTCTTGAGTGATTAAATCCCAATTTTCTTTGAAAAGAGACAATCTTCCTCCCAAAGGAGCTGCCAGACGAGAGTCCACTGGCAGCTGAAAAGGCAGGTCATTGGTTCTGCTTACGAAAGGACTGACCCCTGCCCTCACCAGAAGTCTGAGCAGGTGAACTGTCTGATCTAGACCTAAACGAACCTTGAGCCCTGCCCCTACCATGTCTAGACCTACCCCTAGACTGGGAACCATAAGCAGGATATGTCCACCCCTTAGCAGGCCAATTTCTACTAAACTTCGGAGGCTGCACCTGCAAAAAATCTTTAACAGTCTGCATAGACTTAGCTTTGTCCTCCATTTTCTTTAGAACTGCTTCCACAGGCGGTCCAAACAACACATCAGACTGTAAAGGAGCATCCAAAATCCTGGTCTTAACATGCTCAGCTAAATTCTGATCCTTCAACCATGCATGTCTGCGAAGAACAGAACTAGTAGCAGCCACCCTCGAGGAGGCCTGAACAGCATCAAAACCACACTGCAAAGAATGCTTACCCACTTGTTCAGACACATGAACCAAATCCAGCAATTCTTTACACTCAATACCTTCCGCCAAAGCATCCACCTTAGATTTCAATTGTGAAAGGAGATAATTCTGATATTTCAGCATATGAAATTGACAATTCAACGCCTCATGGCTAGAGTGGAAGAAGTATATACTTTCTTACCCCACCTATCCAAAGCCCTTGCCTCTTTATCAGAGGGTACAGGATTTTTAACCACAGAAGCTTTAACACCTTTAGGCCCCTGAGAAACAGTTTCTGGGTCCGCCTGGGACTCTTAAACAAATACTTATGAGCTTGGGCACCCTATAAAACCTATCAGGCTTAACAGGAGCAGGAGGCAAGGAATCAGGGTTCAGAGAAGCCTCTGCAAAAACATCCTCCACCACATTCAACACAGGAGGAATAGCTAAGGGCCTATGCTGGGGCAAAAACAAGAATTCCCTAAGCCTTTTTCTGGAGTCAGAGTAATCTTGGCCTTCCCATTTAAAGTGCTCCCTCATGGAGTGAAGAGTCTCTGAAATGAAAAATCCTCAGGAGGAGAAGCTGAAGGAGTGGAATCATCCACATCAGAATCAGAATAAGTAGGAAACTCTTGCAAGTCTTCCACAGAAGACTCTGAAGCCTGTGAACACTGTTCAAAACTATCAAACTCCTGTTCCACCCTAGGCCTCTTATCAGGTGGGGCATAGAACCTCTAATCAGAGTAATCAAATCTTCTGCCATTTTAAGCATATGTTTCTTAGGCACAGAGCCGAAATGCTAGGAGAAGCCCCTACAGAAGCTGAACTTGGCCTTCCTCTAAAAGAAGCTTTGGCAACAGAAGGAGAGGCCCTAACTACCTTGGGAAGAGAGGGAAGAACAGTTACCTGAGAAGCCCCTCAGCCTGGCCTACCTCCTGAGAGGGCACATCCTGTAACAGTAAAGTATCTGCCTGAGACTCCATAGAGACTCCTGGCAAAACCTCTGGCTCCCCTGAGCCTTCTAAAGGACCGACGTCCGCTGCCGGTTCCTCACCCCTAGACTTCACTGTTTTGTCCTTGCGCTTCTTAGATGAAGCAGGCGACGGAGCATCCGACGGCATAGTATAATTGCAACGCTTCCCAAACACTAACCTAGCACAATCAAGCCTCCTCTTAATAGTGCGCTTGTTAAATCTAGCACAAGAGCGGCAACCAACAACGCCGTGCTCAGGCCCTAAACAAGGTATACACAATGTATGATAATCCCTATGCGGTATCTGCTTCCCACAAGAAATACAGTTATTCACTTTTTCTGACATCCGTTAAATACTGAGGCAAGAAAAACCAAAATGTTCCCAACGGGTTACTTAGCCAACTCTGAATTCGGTCTGAAACTCCGGTTTCGGAAAATCTCAGAACGCCAACCTGCACTCGCAAAATTGCTTCTGCATCGGACCATGCGGCAAAAAAGACTGAGGAAATGACGTTGGTCATGCGCATTAGTACCCTGACGTACTGACGTCAGTCTAAGGCGCCATGACCGACGTCAGCCTTATACTCTGGTATTCGGGCCGACTGGGACGCGGACTATACCCAATTGTCAGGACTGCAGCAAGGGAAGACGAAGAACATCTCTGCCCCCTTTGTTCTACTGGAACAGGTTGAATAGCTCTGATATTGAGCAGGGAAAGTACTTGCTTTTGAGCCTCTGCCCACTGATTTGGAGGAAGGTCTGGAAACCAGCTTGGGATTGGCAGTGTATGGAAGTAGAATCTGTACCCCTGGGATTCAGTGTTTAGGGCCCATCTATCCTGAGTAATGGACATCCATTTTTTTGCATAAAGGGGAACTTTTCCTCGTAGGGGCACAAGTAATTGGGCAGGGCTGGGAAGGATAATTGAAAAGACATTGTGAACGTTTTCCATAGGGGCAATTTACCACTCCCTGTTTTTGAGGTGGGGGCCACGCCATTGGTTAGATCTCTGCATACCCTGAGACTGTAGTCTGGGTGGCCTGTTTCCCCTAGGTTTGGTCTGAGAAGGCCTGGAAGGGGCTGGAAAGGACCAGTATTTAGAAAGCCAATGCCTACTGAATCTAGGTGGTTGCACTTGTAAGAATTCCTTAACAGTTTGCATAGATTTAGCTATTTCTTCCATCTTTTTAAGAACCTCTTCTGCTTTGGTGCCAAATAAAGTCCTTATTTAAAGGAGCGTCTAGCAATTTAGATTTGACATGATCTAGCAAGGTTTGTTCCTTCAACCAAGCATGCCTTTTCAGTACAGACCCAGTGACTGCAGCCCTGCAAGATGCTTCTAGGGCATCAAAGGCACACTGCAAAGTATGCTTACTACCTTGGTTTGCAGAATGCATTAGCTCTTGTAAATCTTTATTTTCTGCACAATCTGGAAATACCATTTTTTGTTTAATTAGTTCCATAATACGTTGCTGGTACTTCAGCATGTGAAACTGACAATTCAATGCTCGAACAGCAAGAGTTGCAGAGGTATATACCTTCTTACCCCATCTGTCCAAAGCTCTGGAATCCCTGTCCGAAGGGGTGGGATTCTTGGTTGTAGTTGCCTTTACACCTTTAGGCCCCCGAGAAATCATCTCTGGGTCAGCAGTAGGATTCTTGAAAATAAATTTGAGTATCAGGTACTCTGTAGTACCTGTCTGGTTTCCTAGGGGCAGGAGGTAAAGTATCAGGAGTAAGACTGGATTCCATAAAAACATCATCATCACCATCCAGGACAGGTGGTATTGCTAAAGGCTTGTGCTGTGGCAAATCTAGGAATTCTGAGTCTCTTTTTGGACTGAGGATAGTCTTGGCATTCCCAGTGGAAATGCTCTCAAAGTATGCAAGGTTTCACCAAAAGAAAAAAATCCTCTGGAGGGGAGGCAGAGGGAATGGATTCCTCTACATCTGAATCCTCATAAGCAGTTAAGGGCATGTCTTTATAATCAGAAACCTCAGAGACATCGGACTCCTGGTCTGTAGAAGCTGCAGGGACTGGTCTCTTTTCCTCTTAGTAGAGGAAGGCCGACTTCCCCTAATCAGCGTAATAAGGTATTCTGCCATTCTAAGCATTTGTCTTTGTGGCATGGGAGCACCTGCAAGCACTTTGGTAATCTATTTTCTAGGCATAGCATGTACTCTTAGCCTAAAACGCCATTTTCTTCTTGCCCCAGATGTCAGGTGCCCCCAACAGATATATATATATATATATATATATATATATATAGCTATATAAAAATAAAACAATACCTAACAATACCTTCAGGCACAAGCAAATACACCACAGAGGTTGTATAGGATAGAGTGGTATAGGTAAGTTCAGCTAGTTCAGAGGGGATGGAGGGAGGGTAAACTGGACTGCAGCAGGGTGAACACTCTAACATCTACATTTATGGTAGGTACAAAACTGTACTATGTTCATCGTGTTAACCTGTAGCAGTCATCACACTTGGGTTGAATCCCAAAGTTAAGGATGGGTGGTGGAGTTAAACAGGGTTAGTAGGCCCTGCAAATCTGCAGTGGCAAAACCAGCTCTAGACTTAGAATATAGAGGCAAGTGATAGTGTTTGGTGAAGGTGTGCACTGAACTCCAAGTTGCAGTTTCCAGAATATCCTTGGTTGGCACACCCCTGAGAAAGGCTGCTGATGTAGCTGTAGCCCTGGTGGAGTGGGACCTAATGTTAGCAGGTACCACTTTCCCATGATGCATGTAGCAGAAACGTATGCAATGCCCTATCCATTTAGAAATGGTCTGTTTTGAGATAGCTTTTCCTTGTGATCCTGCAGCATAGGCTACAAAGAGCTGGTCAGATTTTCTGAAAGCCTTAGTTTTATCCAAGTAGTAACGTAATTGCCTGTGAATGTCCAAAGAGTGCAGGAGTCTCTTTTGTTCTGGGGATTTGGGCAAATGAATGGTTTGGTTTACGGCCACACTGGATACCACCTTTGGCATAAAGGAAGGGTTAGTTCGTAGAGAGACTCTGTCTTGATGAAAAATGAGGAAAGGCTCCACTGCCATTAGTGCCTGTAGCTCTGAGACTCTTCTAGCTGAGGTTATTGCTAGTAGCAGGGCAGTTTTCCATGAAAGAAATTTGAAATCACTTGAAAAAGCTGGTTCAAAGGGCGGCAGTGTAAGCTTTTCCAGAACAAAGTTGAGATCCCAAGTAGGTGTTGGTGCTCTCCTGGGCGGTCTTATGTTCTTAGCCCCTCTGAGGTACTGTCTTAGGAGTAGATGTGAGAATAAAGGAGGATCCGTGTTGTAATGAGCTGAAACTGCTGAGGCGTGGATCTTAATAGATGAAAAGGAAAGTCCTTTGTGCAACATCTCCGTTAAATATTGTAGAATCTGAGTAATGTTTGGATAAAGGGGATTTTGGCCTTTAGCCTGGTTCCAGGCGCAAAATCTTTTCCATCTGTCTGAATAGGTTTTCCTGCTGGGCCTCCTGGCCTCCAGAATGACATCCATAACAGCTTTGGACAGAGGTGTTGGCTGGTTGTTTAGGTAATTTGCCATGCAGCCAGGTTTAAAGTCTTGAGCTGGCTGTGTAGAATTTGATTGTCTCGCTGGGTGAGCAGGTGAGGAATTTGTGGTAAAATCCATGGTGGGCCATGGGCCATGCTCCTTCGAATTGGATACCAATGCTGGCGTGGCCAGTTTGGTGCAATGAGTATCATTTGTGACCTCTCTAATCTGACTTTCAGCAGTACCTTTGCTAGAAGAGGCAGTGGAGGAAAGGCATACACTGTTAATGTTTTCCAACTGAATGAGAGGGCGTCCACTTTCCAAGCTTGTTGATGGAAGGTCGTTGTGCAAAATTTTTGAGGTTGGTAGTTTTGGGGGCTTACAAACAGATCTATGTCTGGGCGTCCCCATTTTTGGGCTATCATTGCAAATACTTGTGGATCTAGTTTCCACTCGTGTGGATCCATGATGTTTCTGCTTAGGTCGTCTGCCAATGTGTTTTTCTTTCTTGGCAGGAATTGTGCTTGTAATTGAACCTGGTAAGACAGTGCCGTGTTCCACAAGGTCATTGCTTGCCTGCATAGAGGGTAGGAATGTGTGCCCCCTTGCTTGTTTATGTACCACATTACTGTGGTATTGTCCGTCTTTATTATTAGTTGTCCTGGGTGTAAGAGGTCCTTGAAAGCTGTTAGGGCATTCTGTACTGCTAGCATTTCTTTTTGATTGATATGCAGATGCCTTTGATCTGTAGTCCATTTGCCCTGAATGCACTGTCCTGCCATGTGTGCTCCCCAGGCATAGTCCGATGCATCTGTTGTCATAGTTTGCCTGGCTGTGGGTAAGGTGAAAGGCTGACCCTTGTTGAGGTGACATGCCTGCGCCTACCATAGAAACTCCTGTTGAAGGCAGGGAATGAGTGGTCTTATTGTTTTCAAGCTGTGGCTGTGCTGAGTCCATATGCTTTTCAGGTACCATTGTAATTTCCTCATATGCAGTTTTGCAAATGGTATTAGTAGTATGCAAGATGCGATGAATCCCAAGGCCTGCAGAATTTGTCTTGCAGGGAGTTGGGTCTTTGTTGCCATTATTTTGAAATACTGAGTCAGCTGTTGAGGCTTGTCTGGCGTGAGATAAGCCATCTGGGCCGTTGTATTCAAGCTGGCACCCAGGAATATTATGTTTTGTGAGGGCAATAGTTTTGATTTCTTTTCATTTACTGTGTACCCCAGGCAACTTAGAAGGTGTTTAACAAATGCCAGATGCTTTAAAAGAATGTCCTTGCTTTCTGCTTGAATAAGGCAGTCGTCCAGGTATGGGTATATTTGGATTCCTCTGTCTGCAGTATGCAATTACTGGAGCCAGGCATTAAGACCCTGGGCGCAGTAGATAAGCCAAAGGGCAGTGCAGAGAATTGATGATGCGTTGAACCTGCAATGAAGCGGAGGTATCTTCTGCAATTTTGTCTGATAGGGACATGCAGGTATGCCTCCTTGAGGTCCAATGTTACTAGCCAAGCATTCTTGCCCAGCATGGGAAGAATCTGCTGTAGTGTTAGCATCTTGAATTTTGGTACTTGCAGATAGGTGTTCAGAATTGAAAGATCCAGAATGGGTCTCCATGCTTTGTCTTTTCTTGGGACTAGAAAGAGTCTTGAGTAAAATCCTTGTCCTTGCTCCTGTGTAGGTACCTGTTGAATGGCTCTCATGTCCATGAGAGCTGTAATTTGTTTTTGTCTCTCTGCCCACTGATTTGGTGGCAGGTTTTGCATTCCTTTTATCCTTTGCAAGGTATGAAAGTGGAATCTGTATCCTTGAGACACAATTGTAAAAAATCCTTGACCGTCTGCACAGACTTTGCCTTATTCCTCCATTTTCTTTAAAACCTCTTCTGCTTTGACACCAAATACATCCTGCTGTAAAGGTGCATCTAATAATTTTGCTTTAACATGATCAGGTAGGGTTTGTTTTTTTAACCAAGCATGTCTACATATGACAGACCCAGTAACAGCTGCTCTACAGGAAGCTTCCAATGAATCAAATCCACATTGTAAAGTATGTTTGCCCACCTGTTCAGCTGCATGCAACAGATCCTGCATTTCCTTGAATTCAGACTGTTCAGTATGTGTGCTCATTTTTTGTTTTAACTAAGACATTAGGAACTGCTGATATTTCAGCATGTGAAACTGACAATTTAATGCTCTCGTAGCCAGAGTTGCTGAGGTGTATATTTTCTTTCCCCATCTATCTAGGGCTCTGGAATCCCTATCAGAGGGCACAGGATTTTTAGCCATAGAAGCTTTAGCCCCCTTGGGACCCTGGGAAATTGTTTCTGGGTCAGCCACAGGGCTTTTATAAAGGAATTTGTGTGAGTCAGGTACTCTGTAGTATCTGTCTGGTCTGGCTAGAGCAGGAGGTAGAGAGTCTGGATTTAGACTAGAGTCCAAGTAAACATCATCCACAATATCTAAAACTGGAGGGATAGCAAGTGGTCTGTGCTGGGGTAGTAAAAGGAAAGTACAGTTTTGTACCTACCATAAATGTAGATGTCCGAACAGGATAGCATCTGCAGTCCTTACAAATGGGTTGTCCTGTCGTCAGGCAGCCCTTCGGTCGGCCGGATTCCAAAGTCTGGGTCTGGCCTCGGCTGGTGTCGCACTTCACCCGACGTCATCTCTGCTGGTCTTCGGGTATAAAGGCATCAGCCGACGCCATTTTCCTCAGTGTTTCTTTCCCCAGATGCCAGTTGCCCTCTTGGATAGCTAAATTTTTGGGTAAATGCCAATGTTTCCAAAAAAGTAGAAGGCAAACACAAAAAATAAGCATGTATGTACATATATACAAACAAATACACCATAAGAGATCCCCCCCCCCCCAGCTAGCTATTAGGTGGGCAAATACCCTAGGAGTACCACAGAGGGGAAGGAGGGTGGGTAATCCTGACTGCAGATGCTATCCTGTTCGGACATCTACATTTATGGTAGGTACAAAACTGTACTATGTCCTTCAAGGATGCATCTGCAGTCCTTACAAATGGGTAGAATACCATAGCCAAACTAGGGGAGGAGGAAGAAGAATTATGGTGTAGTTAGGATCCCTTGCAAAACAGCAGTGGCAAACCCTGCTCGGGATCTAGAGTATAGAGGTAAGTTATAATGCTTGGCAAATGTATGCACGGAGGTCCAAGTAGCAGCCTCAATAATGTCCTTGGTAGCCACTCGTGAAGAAAGCTGTGGTGGTGGCTGTAGCCCTTGTAGAATGAGGCCTTATGTTCTGTGGAATTTGCTTTCCATGGTAGGAGTAACAGAATCTTATGCAATTTCCTATCCACTTGGAGATTGTCTGTTTGGAAATTGCTTTTCCTTCCTTCCTGTTGCATAAGCTACTAGAAGCTGGTCAGTTTTTCTATTGCCCTTGGTTCTGTCCAGGTAGTAGCGAACTGTCTATGTACATCCAATGTATGCAGCAGTCTTTCCCCTGTTCTGTGGATTGGGAAAGAAGGTAGGTAGGTGGATTGCCTGGTTTAGAGACACTCTGGATACCACCTTAGGCATAAATGTAGGATTAGTTCTCATGGACACTCTATCTTGATGGAAGATTAGGAAGGGTTGTACTGCCATTAAAGCCTGTAGTTCAAACCCTTCTTGCTGAAGTAATTGCCAGTAGGAAAGCAGTTTTCCAGGATAGGTGTTGAAGATCTGCTGTTGCTGCTGGTTCGAATGGAGGGAGTGTCAATTTTTCTAGCACAAAGTTCAAGTCCCATGCTGGTAATGGTGGTTTCCTAGGAGGTTTTACATTCTTAATTCCTCTCAGGAACTGCCTGAGTAGAGGATGTGAGAAGACAGGGGGATCGTAGCTGTATTCTGCAGAAATAGCTGATGCATGTATCTTGATGGAGGAATAGGACAGGCCTGTATGGAGAAGCTCTGCCAAGTACTCCAGGATGTTGGCAATATCTACCTTTGACACATCTTTCCCTCTTTCAGTACTCCAAATGACAAACCTTTTCCATTTTCCTGCATAGTTCCTTCTTGTTGAAGGTCTGCGGACCTCAAGGATAATGTCTTTAACCCTTTGGGATAAATCTGGGTTAGTTGCTCTTATGTAATGTGCCAGGCAGTCAGTTGCAGAGTTTTCAGGTTTGGATGCAGGATGTTGTAGTCGCTCTGAGTTAACATCAAAGGAATCAGGGGCAGTGTCCACGTTTCCCCCCCGAGACATGCTCCTCAGCAATGGATACCAATGTTGTCTTGGCCAATTTGGAGCTATCAGAATTATCCTTGGACGTTCCCTCTTTGATTTTCAGTAGTACCTTGTGCATCAAAGGAAGAGGTGGAAATGCATATGCTGTCAGGCCTTTCCAATTGAAGGATAGAGAGTCCACCTTCCAAGCAAGTGGGTGGTATGTCCTTGTGCAGAATTTCTTGAGCTGGTGATTGAGTGGGGATGCGAATAGGTCTATTTGTGGTATTCCCCATTTCTTTGTGATGGCCTTGAAGATGTCCGGGTGTAGCATCCATTCGTGAGCATCCAAGGTAGTTCTGCTTAACATGTCTGCTAGGATGTTTTCTTTTCCGGTACAAATATTGCCTGTAATTGAATGTTGTAGCTCAGAGCCATATTCCATAGGTCCAGAGCCATTCGGCATAGGGGGTATGAATGAGTGCCTCCCTGTTTGTTGATGTACCACATGACTGTGGTGTTGTCTGTCCTTATCATCAATTGGCCTTTTTGAGGAATGGTCTGAAATTCTGGATTGCTAGTTTTACTGCCAGCATTTCTTTTTGATTTATGTGCAGGTGCAGCTGATCTGGAGTCCATAAGCCTTGAATGCACTTGTCCAGCATGTGGGCCCCCAACCGAGGTCTGAGGCGTCCGTTGTGATGGTTTGGCTTGTTTGAATGTTGTGGAAGGACAAACCTGGGTTTGACTGGCATGCCTGAGCCCACCATAGGAACTCTTCTTTCAGGCATGGGATTAGTGGTATTTCGTTTCTAAGCTGTGCTTGTGTTGAGACCATAAATTCTTTAGGTACCACTGTAGCTTTCTCATATGCAGTCTGGCATGGGGACCAAGATTATGCAGGATGCCATGAAGCCCAAGGCCTGCAGTACTTTTCTTGCTGTTAGTTTGTTCTGCTTTGTTAATGTCAAGAAGTAAAGAGGAAGTTGTTCTTGTTTTTCTGCAGTTAGGAATGCCATCTGTTTTACTGTGTCCAATTCTGCACCCAAGAATGTTCTTGTTTGGGATGGTATCAGTCTTGACTTTTTTAAATTGACTGTGTATCCCAGGGCTTGTAGTAAGCAAATTACTCTTTGTAAGTCTTGTGTCAGCTTGCTTTTGTTGTCCGCTTGTATCAGGCAGTCGTCCAGGTATGGATAAATTTGGATTCCCTGAAGCCTGCAATGAGCGATTACTGATGCCAGGCATTTCGTGAACACTCTGGGCAGTAGATAAGCCAAAGGGCAATGCTGAGAATTGATAATGCTCTGATCCTGCAAGAAATCTGAGGTATCTTCTGCAAATTGGTCGTATGGGGACGTGCAGGTATGCCTCCTTGAGACCTAGAGTTACCAGCCAATACTCCTTTCCCAGCATGGGAAGAAGTTGCTGTAGGGTCAGCATTTTGAATTTTGGAACAATGATGAATGTGTTTAAAGCGGACAGGTCGAGAATAGGTCTCCAACTTTTCTCTTTTCTTGGTACTAGGAAGAGTCTGGAGTAAAATCCTTTGCCCTGTTCTGTAGGTGGTACCCTTTCCACAGCTCTTATCTTTGTTAATAGAGCTATTTGTTTTAGGGCTTCTGTCTTTTGATTTGGTGGTAGGTTTGGCATTCCTCTTTTTACTGGTAAGGTGTGGAAATGAAACCTGTAGCCTTGGTCTATAGTTTGCAAAATCCACTTGTCTCTTGTGATATAGTGCCAGTTTTCTGAAAATAAGGCTAACTTTCCGCCTAAGGGTGCTGCCATTTGTTTCCTGGTAGGCGGTGTCAGAGCCAAGTCACTGTGATTGTCCTGTTGCAGTGGTAGTGGTTGTATCTGTGCCTCGTTGGTTATTGCCTTGCCACTGGCGCCCTGTAGGCACCTCCTCTGGATTGATTTCTGCCTCTGGAACGCCTATTCCTGTCTCTCTGATTTTAGAGGAGTCTGAAAGGACCAATTTTGGAAGGCCAGTTCCTGCTGAACCTTGTGGGCTGAACCTGTAAGAAATCTTTAACTGTTTGTACAGATTTTGCCTTCTCTTCCATTTTCTTCATTACTTGTTGGGCAGGAGAACCAAATAGACTGACCTTATCCATAGGAGCATCTAATAGCTTTGCTTTAACATGATCCGCAAGACCTGTTCTTTCAACCATGCATGCCTTCTTATAACTGTGCCAGTCATGGCTGATCTAAATGAAGCCTCCAGTGCATCATAGCCACATTTTAAAGAATGGTTACTAACCTGCTGAATGTTATTCACCATTTCTAGAACATATTTCTTATCTAAGGAATCATCAGAGGACAGTTTCTTAGTTAACTGATCAAGCATAAACTCTTGGTATTGGATCATATGAAACTGACAGTTCAGAGCTCTAGCTGAGAGAGTAGCAGAGGTGTATACTTTTACCCCATCTCTAAGGACCTGGATTCCCTATCAGAAGGGAGAGGGTTTTTTGCTGAGGTCGAAGCTACTGCCTTAGGCCCCTGGGAGATAGTCTCAGGATCTGCAAAAGGAGCCTTGTATAAGTGGTGATGAGTGTCCGGTACCCTGTAAAACCTATCGGGCTTAGCAGGGGCTGGAGGTAAAGAATCAGGAGCAGTGCAAACATCATTAAATGCATCATCCACAACAGGCAGTACAGGAGGTATAGCTAAGGGCCTATGTTGTGGTAAGTGCAGAAATGTCCTAAGCCTTTTTCTGGAATCTGAGAAATCTTGTCCTTGCCACTGGAATTGTTCTCTCATGGCATGTAAGGTTTCCCCAAAGGAAAATTCCTCTGGTGGAGAGGCAGCTGGAATGGATTCTTCAGCATCGGAATCTTCATAAGTAGAAAAAGGAGCCTCTGGCTGGTCAGTAATGTCTGAGTCATCCGCAGAATCATCAGAGGACACTGGCTCGGGGGGCTCTGCTCTAGGTCTCTTTTCTGGGGGCTGAGAGGCCCTGTCTGGGTGAGATTGGGATCCCCTGATTAAGGATATTAAATCCTCTGCCAGAGTAAGCATTTGTGAACTTGAAGTGGGCCTGTGTGGGGGGGCTTAACAGGCACTGATTTAACAGATTTGGCTGCTTTAGCCCTGGCAAAGGCCTTAATAGACATGGCTGCAGGAGGCCTAGCAGCACCACGTGCTGGGGTAGAGACATCCAAAGGGATGGTGTCTGATAAATCACTAGGAACCACAATTGTAGGCAAAATTTCTGAGGCCGATTCAACTAAGGTAGCAGGAGCCTCAGTAGTAGTCATGGATTCGCTGAAGATTGATCGGTTTTCTCGGTTTCGCCGAAACCGAGACACTCGCTTGCTTAACCGTGGTTTCGCTGAAACCGCGGACCGCGAAAGTGTCGGTCTTTTCTTTATGCTTTTTAACAATTTGGGTAGTCGGAGGATCCGACGGCATAATGTACGCAAAATCTGAGCCGAAAACTGTTCAGCAAACTCCGACCGACGCCTAAGGGTTCGCCGGTTGAAGGAAGCACAGGCGAACAGGCTGCTACGCCGTGGTCTGGGCCTAAGCAAGGCAGGCAGTAAGAGTGGAAATCTTTATGAGGTATTTGTTTCCCACAAGTTAAACAGTTATTGACTTTTTCTGACATCGGCTGAGGCAAGAAAGAGTCCCCAACGGGTACTTAGCTTTCTAGAAGTCTTTGAAGTAGTATTCGGTAGTAGTAATCTCTGGATCTGACCGACCGGCACTTGCGCACAGCTTCTGCTTTGGGCCACGCCGCAAGAAAGACTGAGGAAAATGGCATCGGCTGATGCCTTTATACCGAAGACCAGCAGAGATGACGCCGGGTGAAGTGCGACATCAGCGAAGCCGACCCAGACTTTGGAATCTGGCCGACCGAAGGGCTGCCTGACGACAGGACAACCCATTTGTTATGACTGCAGATGCATCCATGAAGGACATTGATTGGTATCAAAGTTTCTAAGCTGTGACTGTGCTGAGTCCATAAACTTCTTAGGTACCATTGTAATTTTCTCATATGCAGTCTTGCTTGTGGAATCAGAAGAATGCAAGATGCCATGTAACCCAGGGCCTGCAGGATTTTCCTTGCAGTCAGCTGAGTTTGACTTGTCAGATTCTTGAAGTAATCCGGTAGTTGCTTTTGTTTTTCTTCTGTGAGAAAGGCCATTTGGGTGGTTGTGTCTAGATCCGCACCCAGAAAAGTTATTCTTTGGGATGGAACCAGTCTTGATTTGTGGATGTTGACTGTATATCCCAAGGCCTGTAGCAGGTGGATGGCATAGTCCAAGTCCTTTAACAAAGTTTGCTTGCTGTCCCGCTTGTATAAGGCAGTCGTCCAGATATGGGTAGATTTGAATCCCCTGAAGTCTGCAGTGTGCAATAACTGATGCCAAGCATTTCGTGAATACTCTGGGCGCAGTAGATAAGCCAAAGGGCAATGCTGAGAATTGATAATGCTCTGACCCTGCAAGAAATCTGAGGTGTCTTCTGCAGCTCTGTCGAATAGGGACATGCAGGTATGCCTCCTTGAGGTCTACAGTCACCAGCCAAGACCCCTTGCCCAGCATGGGAAGGAGTTGCTGTAGAGTCAGCATTTTGAATTTTGGCACAATGAGGTAAGTATTCAGTGCGGACAAATCGAGAATAGGCCTCCATTGATTTTCTTTTCTTGGAACAAGGAATAATCTGGAGTAAAATCCTTGGCCTTGTTCTGAAAGAGGTACCTTTTCTATGGCTTTCATTTGCATTAAGTTGGCAATTTGCTTCAAAACCTCTGCCCTCTGATTTTGTGGCAGGTCTGGCATGCCTTTTCTTTTTGGCAATGTGTGGAAATGGAACCTGTATCCTTTGTCTATTATTTGCAGTGTCCAGGTGTCCCTTGTAATGCTGTGCCAATTTTTTTGAGAATAAAGAAAGCTTTCCGCCCAAAGGTGCTTCTAATTGAGCCCTGGTCGGCGGAGTCAAAATAAAGTCATTGAGCCTGTCCTGGTGTAGCAGTTGTAGTTCCTGCACTACCTCTCTGGTTGGGAGGCTGCCACTGATGGCCTCTGTAGGAGCCTCTAGCTTGTCCTCTACCTCTGGCACGCCTATTCCTGCCTCTCTCAGATCTGTCTGAGTCCGGAAAGGACCAATTCTTAGTAGGCCAATTTCTGCTGAATCTCGGTGGTTGTACTTACAGAAAGTCTTTGACTGTTTGCACAGATTTTGCCTTTTCTTCAAATTTCTTTAAAACCTCTTGAGCCGTGGAACCAAATAATTTTTGCTTTTCCATAGGAGCATCCAAAAGCTTAGCCTTAACATGGTCTGGCAGAGATTGTTCCTTCAGCCAGGCATGCCTACGTATAACTGCACCTGTCATAGCTGATCTACATGAAGCTACCAATGCATCATAACCACACTGCAAGAAATGGTTACTAACCTGCTGGGAGTTATGCACCAGGTCCTGAAGGGATTTACGATCAAGGGGTTCAGAGGAGGACAGTTTCTTATGTAATTCATCTAACAAATACTCTTGGTACTGTATCATATGAAATTGACAATTCAATGCCCTCATGGAAAGAGTTGCAGAAGTATACACTTTCTTACCCCATCTCTCTCATGCTCTGGACTCCCTTTCAGAGGGTAGAGAATTTTTAGCAGTGGCAGCTGCAACCCCTTTTGGGCCCTGGGAAATAGTTTCTGGATCAGCAGAGTGGGACTTGTACAGGTGTAGATGAGTGTCCGGGACCCTGTAGTACCTATCAGGTTTGGTAGGAGCCGGAGGGAGAGAGTCAGGGGCTGTACTAGCATCAGAGTACACATCATCAATCACATTCAAAACAGGAGGTATAGCTAAAGGCCTACGCTGAGGTAAATGCAAAAAGGTCCTTAATCTCTTTCTAGAATCAGAAAATTCCTGACCCTGCCATTGAAAATGCTCTCTCATGGAGTGTAATGTCTCTCCAAAGGAAAACTCTTCAGGAGGGGAGGCCGAGGGAATAGATTCTTCAGCATCAGAATCCCCGTAGGCCGAATAAGCCTCCTCCTGGTGGTCTGACAGAGCAGAGCTATCAGTGGATTCATCTGAGGACTGGGGGTCAGAGGGCTCAACCCTGGGCCTTTTGTCTGGAGGTGGTTGAGAGCCCCTGTCCGGATGAGGTTGGGAACCTCTAATTAATGTGATCAGATCTTCTGCTAGGCTAAGAATCTGAGAACCAGTGGAAGGTCTCTGAGAGGAAACCTTGGGAGGCAAAGCTTTAGTAAGTTTAGCAGCTTTAGCCCTAGAGAAAGCCTTAATGGACATGGAAGCAGGGGGCCTGGCAGCACCACGTGCAGGAGTGGACTTGTCTAAAGGAATGGTGTCGCAAGGTTCCTGGACACTGGTTTCAGTAGGAAATTCAGTAACCGACTCGGCCGGGGCCTCCGGGGCCGAGGTAGTCGGTTGTGCGGTTTCGGTAATAGGAAGAGCCAAGGACTCTGTTTCAGCCGAGACCGAGACACTCGCGGAAGGCCTGACCATGGTTTCAGCTGAAACCGCGGTCCGCGTGTGTCGGTCCTTGTCCTTCCGTTTTTTTTTTAACTAAATGCGAAGTCGGAGTCTCCGACGGCATCTTATAAGCAAAACTAGCCCCAAAAAATTCCTCTGCGAACTCCGACCGACGTCTAAGAGTTCGTCGGTTGAAGGAAGCACAGGCTGAACAGGCAGAGACGTCGTGGTCTGGGCCTAGGCAGGGGAGACAGTAAGAGTGGAAATCCTTATGAGGTATTTATTTCCCACAAGTTAAACAATTATTAACTTTATCTGACATCGGCTGAGGCAAGAAAGAGTCCCCAACGGGGTACTTAGCTTTTTCGAAGTCTTTGGTAGCTGAATCACAGGAGCTGGCTGACCGGCACTTGCGAACTGCTTCTGCTTCGGGCACCACGCGGCAAGAAAGACCGAGGAAGATGGCGTCGGCTGATGCTTATGTACCCCAGATGCTCTGACATCGGGGAAAGTGCGACATCAGCAGAGGCCAGACCCAGACTTTGGAATCAGGCCGACCGAAGGGCTGCCTGAGGCAGGACAACCCATATGTGATGACTGCAGATGCATCCTTGAAGGACATCTGCTTCTGCTTTGGGCTCCACAGCAAGAAAGACTGATGTAATGGCGTTGGCTGCCTTACTTTATACTACTGATGACCTAATGTCAGTCCTCAAGTGACAGCAACTGATGCAGAAATACTAAGTCTCTGGTATTCGGGCTGGCAGAGGGCTACCCTGGTAGGGATAACCCAAATGTGATGACTGCAACAGTGAAACACGAAGAACATCCTCTCTATCCCATAATTTCAAGCATCTCCACAATTTTTTTTTTTCTGGAGAGGACTGAGGAAACCCAACCTCAAACATGTTCAGACTAGGGCATTCCGAAGGGAGTCCAGGTGTCTTTAGGTGTCTCTTTTTAACACATCCTCTTTCTGGGTTCATTGGCCTGGGGGGGGGGATCAGTGGGGTCCTAGTGGCCAGTGTTAAATAAAATATGTCACTAGTTCCAAAGGGGATGATATCATGGAAAAACGACTTCTTTTACCAAGGAAAAAGACACAAAAATCCTGGAGCGAACACTAGGACCAGGGTAGGAACCTTAAAAGTGAATAGCAAGGGCTGGAGGCAGAGGACATCCAACTCCAGCTAAGCCTTTAAAAAATCTCACCTTTTCCCAATACAAAGGAGCTGCTAGGTTATGCAACAACTTGCTGGACCACAGAGACATAGCTGAAGCCAACAAAGTATGTATAATTCTAGACAAGTTGTGCTCCCAGGAGAAGCCAAGTCTTCTTCTGGAAGCAGAGATGGAAGAACCACAAAATTCTGATCTAGGAAGACCTGAAGTAAGGGGTAGTTATATATATATATATATATATATATATATATATATGACGGGGAAGGGCATTCAGAGATGGCTCTTTATCCTCCTGACACTTGTTTCTTTTCTTTTGAGAGGTTCCCTGTAGTAATTCTTTCAGAATCAGCTTAATTCTTCTGTCAAAGAGGCTGCACTGACTGAAATTTGTGCATAACATACACTCATTTCTCATATGTTCTGATCCCAGGCAGGCAGCAAACAATTCTTGGGGTGGGCGGATTTTATGGTTGCATTTTGCAAAAAAGGTTTATTTTTTTTCCCCATTTCTGGAAACAACTAATCCAGAGACAATACAGCAGACAGCAATCTGACACTGAACCACAAAGAATAATGCCAGAGCTGAATATAATGCAAGATTTATAGTGTAATGACCAAGCACAGTCAGTCAGAAGACAACCAGCAAAGGGCCAAATTTATGGTTCATTAACCAGCAACTTGGAACCAACAACCACCACCACAAGCAGAAAAATGAAGAAAAATCTGTAATAGCTTCCAGTGAAAAAGTTTATGTAAACTGTGTTAAATGAAAGAAGCAATGCTGATGAATGAAGAGAGGGCCAAGGTATCACCAGCAGTGCAGGAGGAGGCCATACAGGGTGGGGAGGTAAACAAGCAAAGACAAATATGATCTTTTAAAATACAATATAGTAGAAACTATTAAAAAAATGAGACAATATGACATCCTGCTCACCTATCGGTCACAAAACTGATACTGGGTATTGATAAGTTGCTTGTACTGCAGTGATGTGTGCTGTTGCGTGAAGCAGCACAGCAGCAAGACCTGGAGAGGGAAGCAGCTCGTTATGGCAGGAAGGGAAGGAAACTGATTGTGCTGAGAAAGCGTACTTATGGCGACTAGTCCAAACATTACAGTATGACTGGATCAACTTGGATCCTTGTTGAACTATAAACGATTTTTAACTTGTTATTGACCTAACTGCAGTAAGAATAAAGGTTTACAAATTCCACAGGCTGCAATTAAGTGGTCTTTACCTAAACAATAACAACTAAGAATGTCTGTTCTGCTGTGGTACTTTGTGGCTACATTTACATTCCTTAAATCTTTTATTCTCTATTTTAAACAAAGCACTGTAAACAGCCAAACTTCAATAATAAAAAGTGTAACATCAAACAAAACCGATAAACAGCAAGACACTGCTGGCCAAGATGAAAAAAAATGTCTGAGGCCCAGGAGTGTGTTCAGTACAGGAAAACTGTCTAGAAAAGCTAAAAAGAGCAAAACTGGATCTGAAAAGCCATTCAGATGCAAATGAAAGTGAGGACAAAAATACAGATTGAAAACTGGAGAATTTAAAAATTGCTATAAGGTTTACACAGCTTTATGATGCCTGGGGCTATGTCGCTGGTGCTTCTCTACCAGTGCACTGCAAATAAACATGGAGAGAAAGGGCAGCTTGCAATGCGCATTCTAGGTAAACTGGGAAGGGCTAGCAGTCTGGGAAAAGATTAGATGCCAAGCTGACATCATTAGTCCCATCATGGAAGAGGAGGAGGACAGACCTCTCATATTTGTTTCCTCACTTGTGTGGTAGCCTGGCTAAATCACTGGCAACTGAGACATGTAAATGTTATGCTGTTCTGACAGATGAGTAAAGGTCATTGTGGGAATTTGCTAGTAAACAAACACTTATGGCATTCCGTAAGCACATAAACACAGGACTTTGAGACAACAATGGTCAAAATGTGACATTTGTAAGCAGTAAGACAGGACTGGTGAAATCCCTGAATGTGTGTGCCTCTGTAAGCAGTGCTTTACATTACATTATGGTGCGTGAATTTCTCTAACACTTGATGCACGTTAAAACACTGACAAATGGCCACTAGACTGGCTTACTGCTCTTACTTCCCAGCTTCACCTGAAACAGCTGACTATGACAAAGCTAACAAGTGGCACGATATTAAAAACAGAAAGCTGAACAAAACTCACAGCTGCATTACAGACTTTCAGGATTTCTGCCTGCTGGATCCCAAACAGTGGCTCACATACCATAAGTTCCACCTTACCACATCCCCTAGTCTTTCCACTGTCAGGACATCAACAGTATAAAGGGTAGCAGGCTGATGCAATCTTCAGGTCTTTCTTACCCCAGACTAGGATCTAGAGCACTACCTACTCAAGAAATAGCATCTAGACCACTACCTACTCAAGATAGCCCAACCCAATGGCAAATGGTGTAACAGAGCCACTGGAGGGAAGAGATGACTGAACTAGGTTCCCCCCATTAAACACTGGACTATGGTTAAGACAGTGTGGAACTGATACTGTAATAATAAAGCTACTTGAGCGACAGTACAAAGAAAAGACTGGACTTGTTAAGACATGCCAGAGACTATGTGGCAGCATCCAGAATGGTTGCGCTAGAGGTCTTGGTTGAAGCAGGCATCTGATACAGGGGTTTTGGAAATGCCTTGTCAGTACTGGTACTAAAAGAGCCTGGGGTGAGGCTACTGGATACTGTAATTCTGGTATCAGCCTCCTGAGCACACTTTAAATACTTCTCTCACTTCTGGGGAGTTCTGAAGAAGTGGATAACACACCATAATTGTATCATCTACATGATAACTTAGCATGGAGATTATTTTCAAGGGAGACTGCTCAGCATTTAACTGCCCTATACTGAAAAATATGCACTGGGTTACTTGGACATTTTGCGGCCCAGACCCAGTCAGGAGAGACAAACTTAAAATGTCTGTGACATCTGCTTCCTATCCTACCATCTCATAACTACTGGCAACAGTTCATAAGAATCACTAAAAATTCCTGAATGCTGTACTTACCTGAAATGCTGACTTGAGGCAGTCCTGATGGATTAGTTATGTAAGAGTAGAGTAGGACACATTTAATCAGACTGTGGTAAGAATGAAGTGAAGATGTTGCCAACACTACCCTTTATGCTACTGACACAATAACGGAAGGGAAGATGGAAGCTCTGGTAGTTGCGGTCTATCTTTGGGCTTCTGTAGAAAGGAATCCCAAAACTCAGTACTACTGACTATGAAAGCTCATGTTGTGGCTGCCTCAAGACAACACTACAATTACAGTACTGGGTTTCTGGAACTGCTAAGCCAGGAAGAATGACAGACAAGTTACCCTCTCAAAACCTCACACAGGGCATATGCTGAGTAGTGTTGAATCATAATAATCCTGCAAAGGGTAAACAAGCCACAGCTTTCTTTCCTTCCAAAGTGCAATTTCCAAAACACTGATGCAGCATTAGCTTCAACATGTTGAGACACAAGTGAATATGCACATTACAAAAAAAAAAAAACTGCTGGACAACTGGCAGCTCGAATGACTAAGTTTTCAATGACGTTTATGAAAAGCACATGCATAAATCATATAAGAAGGTACAGAAGCAGTATGGTATCATACCTGGCCTTAGCGTCTGGGTATAACCCACTCCAATTTGACTAGAATTGTTCACTTTTGCCTGCAAAAAGACAATTCTGTTTTACAAAAAGCAACAGGGAAGTAGAAAGGTAATACTGACTAATGCAACACTATTCAGAAGGATCATGTTAAATTCTACAACAATACAAAAGTGGGGACGTGTACAACTCTACAGTTAACTTATAAAGCATTAACCAATGTAAGAAGTGCATCTAAAACTGTTCTTTGCCAAGAAAAATTAGACATTTTTCAAATTATGATGGACATTAACAGGCAATAAAACTCAAAATTCCTATAAGTTTTCTACTTAAGCAACAGAAAGATTTGTTGTGTAAGAACTTACCGTAACCTTGGATGTCCTTCTCTTCCATGTTGCAGTATTCATAAACCGGACATCCGGCCAGTACATCAAAGTCTCAAGAGCAAGGGTACATGCAACATTGCATGTCAGAACTATAAACAGATGTCTGCTATAAAGGTAATGTCTGTAAGCACCCACTTCAGAAATGACTGCCGCATAGAGCAGCACCCCTGGGAAGCAAACAAAAAAGTAGCTTTTCAAACCCGCACATGGCAGCAGGCAAGAAGGTACCCTATATAGTTATGTGCCTGTTGTGCTCTGTTAGGATGGAGAGAAGATAGGGCAATACCACAAAAGGATAAACAGGGTAAGAGGGGGGACTAAATACTGCAACATGGAAGAGGACATCTAGTAAGTTCTTACACAACAAACCTATGTCCTTCTATTCTCATGTCACAGTATTCATAAAGTACAGTTGTGTACACTTACCATAAATTTAGATATTTGAGTGTATTCACTGCTGCAGTCATTACATTTGGGTAATCTGCTGGCAGGTTGCCCTCAGTCGGCCTGCATTCCAAAGTCTTGGGTCCTGTGTCAGTTGCGGTCTCCTCTTCCATGACGTCAGGTCGTCAGGGGTATAAAACAAGCAGCTGATGCCATTTTCTTTAGTTTTTCTTGCCCCAGATGTCAGGTGCCCCCAAAAAGGTAGCAAAAACATATATATAAAAAACAAGTAATCTCTGTGGTATCCCCAAAGTCTCAAAACAACCCACTAAAGTGTAGTGGGTCCAAAAACAAAATGTAAGAAAAGTGCAGGCTCAAAAGGTTGTAGAGTGAGTTTCTCCAACATTTGGTACTAGAAGCAGAGTTTTTTTTTTTTTTTGCTGAGGATTTTTGCCTTTGAGCCTTTTGAAAGAGGGCAAGGTGGCATGCTGAAATGGAGGGAGGCAAAAGGTATGGAAATAAAACAATATCATCTGTCTGTATGATATCCAATCAATTTGACTTTGTACCTACCTTCTCCTCTGCCAAGTGCTGCCAGGCAAGAAGGATGAGGCAGGCAAGAAGTGATCTGCATTGGGAAAAGGTCATTGTGGGGACTGGCCTGCCCCCACCCTCCCTACCTCCTGCAGGCAGGTGAACTGTTCTAGGTCTGAGCCCTGTCTGCTGAGCTCTGCCTACCAGCCCTCCCTCTACCCCTAGACTGTCCTAAAAAAGAAAAAAAGAAGAACCCCCTTAGCAGGCCAATTAAACTCGGAAATACCTACTAAAAAAACTCTAAAAAAATCTCTAATCTTTAATAGCCTGCATACTCTTTTCTTTTTTTTCTTTTTTTTTAAGACTGACTCACCAACCAACAAACACAACAGACTGTAAAGGAAAATCCATCCTTGTTGTTGTCTGTCTTAACATGGATAGATTCTGATCAGCCAGCCAGAAGCGCTGCTGAGAACTGAACTGACCAAGCAGCCACCACCAGTAGCCTGCCAGCATCAAAAAAACACACATTGTAAAGAACCCACCCACCTGTTCAGAGACCAAATCCAATAATTCTTTTTTACACTCAATGCCTTCCGCCAGAGCATCTACCTTAGACTTCAATTGAGAAAGAAGATAGTTTTGATATTTCAACATGTGAAACTGGCAATTATCTATCCAAAGCTCTGGCCTCTATCTGGAGGAACCGGATTTTTTACAACAGAGGCCTTGACACCCTTAGGTCCCTGACTAACAGTTTCTGGATAAAGATATTTATGAGCTAAACACATCTTCCACAACATCTAAGCCTTTTCCTGGAACTCTGGTTCCACCCTAGGCCTCTTATCAGGAGGGGAGAACCACAACCACCCTCTATCAGGAGGGGGGCAAGAGAACCTCTATCAAAGTAATTAAATCTTCTGCCCACTGAGGCAAGAAAACTGAGGATATGACAGTAAGGACTGCAGCAATGTGAGATGAAGAACATCTTCTCTGTGTGGAAGATTTTCAGTCCATATATTTCTATTTAATCACTGCATATTAATCAGATCAGACAATAGTAGTAGAAGTAGCGAACGTAAACTCATCTTAAGACAAAACAAAACAAAAAGTAATAGAAAATATATAATTGCACAGCATTACTAAGTATTTGAAAGTAATCCAAGCAAGGCAGGCAGTCTGTTTCCAGTCGAAAATAAAGAAATATAAAAAAACCTTTATTAAGTAGAGAGACAAGCGATCCAAGTAAAACAAAAATAGAGCAATAATTTCTTCACAAGCTTTCTAAATATATATACTTTTTATCAGGCATGGAAGTGGTTTATTGTGCTGTAAAAAGTACAGTTTTGTACCTACCATAAATGTAGATGTCCGATAGGTATGCATCTGCAGTCCTTACATATGGGTTGTCCTGCCTCAGGCAGCCCTTCGGTCAGCCGGATTCCAAAGTCTGGGTCCGCGCGGATGATATCGCCTTTCCCGACGTCAGAGCCTGGGGTATAAAAGCGTCAGCCGACGCCATCTTCCGCAGTTTTTCTTGCCCCAGATGCCAGGTGCCCTCTAAGGAAGGCTAAATTTGGAGAGATGCAAAAATTCCAAACATGCACAGCAATATAAAACAAATACACCATAATAGATAACCCCAGCTAGCTAGAATGAGGGATAAGTACCCAAGCAGTACCACAGAGGGGTAGGAGGGAGGGAAAACCTGACTGCAGATGCATACCTATCGGACATCTACATTTATGGTAGGTACAAAACTGTACTATGTCCTTCAAGGATGCATCTGCAGTCCTTACATATGGGTAGAATACCATAGCCAAGCTGGGGGTGGTAGGACCTAAGAAAAGGATGGTGTAGCTAAAATGCCCTGCAGGACTGCAGTAGCAAAGCCTGCTCTGGATCTGGAATATAAAGGTAAGTTGTAATGCTTGGAAAATGTATGCACGGAGCTCCATGTAGCAGCTTCTAAAATGTCCTTTGTAGCCACCCCTCTTAAGAAGGCTGTGGAGGTGGCTGTGGCTCTAGTGGGATGAGGTCTAATGTTAGCTGGCACAGTTTTGCCATGAAAAGAGTAACAGAATCAAATGCAATTCCCTATCCATTTTGAAATTGTCTGTTTGGAAATTGCTTTTCCTTGTACACCAGCAGCATATGCCACAAAGAGCTGGTCAGTTTTTCTGTAAGTCTTAGTTCTGTCCAAGTAGTAGCGCAACTGTCTGTGAATGTCCAGGGTATGCAGAAGTTTCTCTCCTTTGTTTTGTGGATTTGGAAAGAAGGTAGGCAGGTGAATAGCTTGGTTCAGTGAGACCCTGGATACCACCTTTGGCATGAATGAAGGATTGGTTCTCAATGAGACTCTGTCCTGATGAAAAATAAGAAATGGTTGTACTGCCATGAGGGCCTGTAACTCAGATACTCTTCTTGCTGAGGTTATGACCAGAAGGAAGGCAGTCTTCCAAGACATGAACTGTAGTTCTGAAGATGCTGCTGGTTCAAAGGGAGGTAGAGTTAATTTTTCCAACATGAAGTTAAGGTCCCATGTAGGCACTGGTGGTTTCTTTGGAGGGTTGATGTTTTTAATCCCTCTTAGAAACTGCCTTAGCAGAGGATGAGAAAATACAGGTGGATCAGTGTTGTACTCTGCTGAAATTGCTGAAGCATGAATTTTTATGGAAGAGTAAGAAAGGTCATTATGGAGCATTTCTGCCAAGTATTCCAGGACATGTGGGAATGCTCATCACTGTTGGATCTTGGCCCTTTGTGGTGTTCCAAGTGCGAAATCTTTTCCATTTTGCTGAATATGCCTTTCTTGTGGAAGGCCGCCGAGCTTCCATGATGACATCCTTTACTCTCTTGGACAGTTTATCCTGGCGAGGAGTCAAGGTATTTTCCAGGCTGTCAGCTGCAAGGTTTTTAGGCTGGAGTGTAGAGTTTTGTAATTGTGCTGTGTCAGAAGAAGTGACCATTGTGGTAGAGGCCATGGTTTCGTGCGTGACATGCTCCTCAACAGTGGGTACCAGTGTTGTCTTGGCCAGTCCGGAGCCATCAGAATCACTTTTGGCTGTTCTGTCCTGATCTTCAGTAAGACCTTGGTCATTAATGGAAGAGGTGGGAATGCATATACTGTTAAAGTATTCCAGCTGAAAGAGAGGCCGTCCACTTTCCATGCTTGTGGATGGTATGTCCTTGTGCAGAATTTTTTCAGTTGATGGTTGTGGTGGGAGGCAAAAAGATCTATGTCCGGCCTTCCCCATGATTGTGTTATCTGAAGGAAGGTGTCTGGGTGCAGCATCCATTCATGTGGATCCATGATATTTCTGCTTAGGCTGTCCGCCTGTACATTGTCTTTTCCTGGTACAAACTGGGATTGCAGCTCTATATTGAGTTTTAGGGAAAGTTCCCAAAGATTCATTGCCAGCCTGCAAAGAGGGTAAGAATGGGTACCTCCCTGCTTGTTTATGTACCACATAACTGTGGTATTGTCTGTCTTTATTAGCAGGTGGCCTTGATGCAGGAAGTGTTCGAAGGCCTTGATTGAATATATCACTGCCAGCATTTCCTTTTGGTTTATGTGCAGGCACAATTCTTTTTGTGACCATTGTCCTTGAATGCATCTGCCCTCCATGTGCGCTCCCCAGCCATGGTCTGAGGCAGCCGTTGTAATAGTTTGGCTGATATTTGGTTTGCTGAAAAGCAGACCCATGTTTTAATGGCTTGCTTGAGCCCACCACAGAAATTTCTTTTAAAGGCATGGAATGAGGGGGATCAAAGCTTCTAGGCTGTGACTGTGTTGAGACCATAGACTCCTTAGATACCATTGTAGTTTCCTCATATGCAGCCTTGCTTGTGGAATCAGAAGAATGCAAGATGTCATGAAACCCAGGGCCTGCAGGATTTTCCTTGCAGTCAGCTGGGTTTGTTTCGTCAGATTTCTGAAATAATCTGGTAGTTTCTCTTGTTTTTCTTCTGTGAGAAAAGCCATTTGGGTGGTCGTATCTAGTTTTGCACCCAGAAAAATTATTCTTTGGGATAGAACAAGTCTTGATTTCTGAATGTTGACTGTGTATCCCAAGGCCTGAAGTAGGCGGATGGCATAATTCAAGTGTTTTACCAATGTTTGTTGGTTGTCCGCTTGTATAAGGCAGTCGTCCAGGTATAGGTATATTTGAATCCCCTGAAGTCTGCAGTGTGCAATTACTGATGCCAGGCATTTCGTGAATACTCTGGGCGCAGTAGATAAGCCAAAGGGCAATGCTGAGAATTGATAATGCTCTGAACCTGCAAGAAATCTAAGGCGTCTTCTGCAACTTTGCCTGATAGGGACATGCAGGTATGCCTCCTTGAGGTCTAGAGTTACCAGCCAGGACCCCTTGCCCAGCGTGGGAAGGAGTTGCTGTAGGGTCAGCATTTTGAATTTTGGCACAATGAGATAAGCATTCAGTGCGGACAAGTCCAGAATAGGCCTCCATTGCTTTTCTTTTCTTGGGACAAGGAATAGTCTGGAATAAAATCCTTGGCCTTGTTCTGTGAGAGGAACCTTTTCTATAGCTTTCATTTGCAGTAGGTTGGAAATTTGCTTGAAAGCCTCTGCCCTTTGATTCGGTGGCAGGTTTGGCATGCCTTGTCTTTTTGGTAATGTATGAAAATGGAATCTGTATCCTTTGTCTATTATTTGCAGTGTCCACTTGTCCCTTGTAATACTGTGCCAATTTTTTGAGAATAAAGATAGCTTTCCGCCCAAAGGTGCTTCCAATTGAGCCCTGGTTGGCGGGGTCAAAGTCAAGTCATTGAGTTTGTCCTTGTGCAGCAGTTGTAGGTCCTGCACTACCTCTCTGGTTAGGAGGCTGCCATTGATGTCCTCTGTAGGAGCCTCTAGCTTGCCCTCTACCTCTGGCATGCCTGTTTTTGCCTTTTTGAAATCTGTCTGTGTCTGGAAAGGACCAATTCTTAGAAGGCCAATTTCTGCTGAAACTTGGTGGTTGGACCTGGAGAAAATCTTTGACTGTTTGTACAGATTTAGCCTTTTACTCAAATTTCTTTAAGACCTCCTGAGCCGTGGAGCCAAATAACTTTTGCTTTTCCAGTGGTGCATCCAGAAGCTTTGCTTTAACATGATCTGGCAGAGTTTGTTCCTTCAGCCAAGCATGCCTACGTATGACTGCACCTGTCATTGCTGACCTACATGAAGCTTCCAATGCATCATAACCACACTGCAAGAAATGGTTGCTAACCTGCTGGGAGTTATGTACCAGATCCTGAAGTGCCGTGCGGTCTAGGGGTTCAGGCGAAGACAGTTTTTTATGCAATTCATCTAACAAATACTCTTGGTACTGTATCATATGGAATTGACAATTTAATGCCCTCATAGAAAGAGTGGAAGTAGTATACATTTTCTTACCCCATCTCTCTAAAGCCCTGGACTCCCTTTCAGAAGGGAGTGGATTTTTAGTAGTGGTGGTTGCAACCCCTTTAGGGCCCTGGGAAATAGTTTCTGGGTCAGCAGAGTGGCCCTTGTAAAGGAAATGATGCGAGTCCGGGACCCTGTAGTACCTGTCGGGTTTGACAGGAGCCGGAGGAAGGGAGTCAGGGGAAATGCTAGACTCAAGAGTACACATCATCAATGACATTTAAAACAGGAGGAATAGCCAAAGGTCTATGCTGAGGTAAATGCAAAAAAGTCCTTAATCTCTTCCTGGAATCAGAGAATTCCTGGCCCTGCCATTTGAAATGCTCTCTCATGGAGTGAAGGGTCTCCCCAAAGGACAACTCTTCAGGAGGGGAGGCCAAGGGAATAGATTCCTCTGCATCAGAATCCTCGTAGGCCATAACGGCCTCCTCCTGGTAGTCTGATAGGGCAGAGTCATCTGAGGCCTCATCAGAAGACTGGGAATCTGTGTGCTCAACCCTGGGCCTTTTGTCTAGAGGAGGTTGAGAGCCTCTGTCCGGATGTGGCGGAGAGCCCCTAATTAAGGAAATAAGGTCCTCAGCTAAACTTAAAATCTGTGAACTGGTAGTGGATCCCTGAGGAATAGCCTTGGGAGGGAGACATTTTGGCTGTTTAGCAGCTTTAGCACGTGTAAATGCCTTTATGGACATGGATGCAGGAGGCCTGGCTGCCCCACGTGCTGGAGTAGTTTTATCTAGAGAAATGGTGTCGGCTGTTTCTAGAGCACCGGTTTCAGAGGGGAATTCCATGACCGACTCAGAGGTGGCCTCCGGGACCGAGGTTGTCGGTTGTGCAGTTTCCCGGGCGGAAGCACCAAAGATTCGGTTTCAGCAGAGACCGAGACACTCGCGGCAGGCCTAGGCGTGGTTTCGGCCGAAACCACGGTCTGCATGTGTCGGTCCTTGTCCTTCCGTTTTTTGGGTAAACAAGTAGTCGGAAGCTCGGACGGCATATTGCAACAGTAACTATCCCCAAAAAATTCCTCTGCAAACTCCGCCCGACGCCTAAGAGTGCGTCGATTGAAGGAAGCACAGGCTGCACAGGCCGAGACGTCGTGGTCTGGGCCTAGGCAGGGAAGGCAGTAAGAGTGGAAATCCTTATGAGGTATTTGTTTCCCACAAGTTAAACAAAATTTAACCGTTTGATCTGACATCGGCTGAGGCAAGAAAGAGTCCCCAACGGGGTACTTAGCTTTTTGAAGTCTTCGGTAGCTGAAATTACAGGAGCTGGCCGACCGGCACTTGCGAACTGCTTCTGCTTCGGGCACCGTGCGGCAAGAAAGACTGAGGAAGATGGCGTCGGCTGACGCTTTTATACCCCAGGCGCTCTGACGGGGAAAGGGGCGACATCAGCCGACGCCGGACCCAGACTTTGGAATCCGGCCGACCGAAGGGCTGCCTGAGGCAGGACAACCCATATGTAAGGACTGCAGATGCATCCTTGAAGGACATCAAAGTGTTACTGGCACACGTGTTAAATTCACAGCCCTTCCCCCATCAGTGGGACATTCGAGCTGGTCCTGCCCTACTTAGTAGCGGTCATAATATATAACCCTTATGTACTTTAAATAAAATTGTATACTGATGTGGTACCTCTTATTTAACAAAATTATTAAGTAGATTATTAAGTCTGTGACTTTATCAAAGACAATATACTACATGGCTGGAAATATATCAACCTTAGTTCATTTGGCAATCAAAAAATATATATAAATATATATACATATACATTTTGCATTTAAAAATCAATTTCTATTTTCATAACCTATTAAAAAATATCGCTTTCGTCCTTCTAGACTTCTTCAGGTCTGTGTACAAGAACCCTAAACTATAACTATAAATGTATAATTAGTTAGTACTGTTATTACACATCATTTTGAATAAAGTGGAAAAAAGAAACAAAAAAATTAAAAAAAAAAAAAATGTATGTATGTTGATGGAAACAAAATATACACTTAAATTTCAACTGATTTAAAATGGTATTTAAAACCAATTTGTAGAATAAAATAAAATACAATTAGTCATGTAAACAATGTGGCAATTTTCTAAGTTCCAGTACACTTTATTTTTTATTTTACATTTGTTGACCAGGCTACTCTAGCTGGATACATGTCCATTTTCAGTAGAGGCCCAGGGAGAAAAGCTCCACAAAAACACAGTAATATAGAACAAAACTTGTTATACAAAAAATAAATTTTCCAAATGGAAAGTAGTACATAGACTGTTTCATAAGCATAACCAAGAAAATACAACAGGTGAAAAAAAAGTTTTTTTTTTTTTTTTTTTTAAAGTTCAGTGGGATTGAGAAATTGAGAGTACAGAAAAAAAAAGTAGTACTGTAGAAACCTAGTACAGATTTGAGTGACTAAGAAAAGGTAGAGGGAATAAAAAGTTCAGTCAGGCTTAGTACAGAGCCATTGGGAATGGAGCAAAGATTTTAGATGCTTCTTGAAAGTGGGTAAAGAAGTAAGTGCAGTAAGTTCACTTGGAAGCTTGTTCCAGATAGGTCCAGTACAGTTGGAGAACAAACAGTCCCCAGCTTTGTTGTTGGATTTATAGGAGGAAGCTAGAAGCTTGGTAGCACAGCGCAAGGACGAGAGGTTTTTTATAAGGAGTAATGAGGGTACTAAGTATCGTAGTATTAGAAGGCTGATAGAAGATTTTGTGGGTGATGGTTAGTTGCTGTAGTAGTATTTGATTTTGTAATTCCAGCCAGCCTAGTTGTTTAAGATTAGAGCAATGATGGGTACGAAAAGAGGCTCCTGTCGCAAATCTGGCAATATTGTTATATGATATTGCTAGTTTATTGAAATTAGATTTAGATAAGTTTGTATAAATCGGTGAGGCATAAAGAAGGGTAGAGAGCAGGTGCGTTTGTGCGATAGTACTTCTGGCTGAGGCAGTAAGGAAGGGTTTCAGCCTATAGAGAGGATCCAAGTTTTCTATTGACTGACTTGATGGTTAAGTTAATATGGGAATCAAAGTTGAGATTGTGGTCTATTGTGACATGTAGAAGTTTGGTTGTAGTGTCAGGGGTTATTATGCCATTGTTAGAAGTTATATTGAGGGTAAATGTAGATTACATCTTTGAAGGTGTGAAAAGTAATAATTTAGTCTTTTTGGGATTCAGTAAGAGGTAATATTGATAGAACCAGTTTCCGGCTGCTGTGAAGACTTTTTGTGTAGTAGTCTGAAGCTCAGCTGGGGAGGATGCTGAACATATCAGTGTTGAGTCATCGGCATCTTGAATACAGATGGATTGTGGAAGGGACTTTAGATTGTTAATAAAAATAGAAAAGAGGAGAGGTCCCAGTATTGAGCCTTGTGGCACTCCCATTTTGATGGGAAGAAGAGATGTGTGATTGTCCCAAATAACTGCTTGCTGTCTATTTTCTAAGTAGGAATTAAACCACTGGACAGCCTGAGTGTCCAAAGCAAAAGATTTAAGGATGTTTAGTAATAGAGTATGGTTGACCATATCAAAGGCCTTAGAGAGGTCTAAGAAGAGAGCTGATGACAGCAAGTTGTTATTCTGATTTTTATTAATATGGTCTGTAAATGACAAGAGTGCAGTAGTAGTGCTGTGATAAAGTCTAAAACCGTGTTGACAGTCTGCTAGGAGATTGTTTTGGAGAAGATGGTCAAGTAATTGCTGATGTACACATCTTTCCATGACTTTAGCTAATGGAGAAAGTAAGGCTATGGGGACGGAAGTTGGAGAGTTCGTTAGAGTTACCACCCTTATGAAGCGGGATGATATGAGTGACTTTCCAGAGGGCTGGGATAAAGCCTTCAGTTATGATTCGATTAATTAAAATGGAGACAGGAAAGGCAAGTACTTTGCCTGCAATTTGTAGGTACTCAGCTGGGAGGAGGTCAGCCGAGGGAGTACAAGGTTCAAGTTTTGAAAGTAGGGTATAGATGAGATCTGTTGAGACTGGTTGCAGTTTGAAAGAGGGGGGATTTTTGTTAAGGGAGTAAGGTGCTTGTGTGGACTGAGGATATAAGGTTGAAGCTAGGGAAGTAACTGTATCAGAGAAAATTTTGTTGAAAGTATCAGCAATTTGGTTAGGTGTATTCTGAGTGAGGTTAGGAGGAGAATTACCTGGATGTAGTAGTTTGTTGATACCTGACCAGAATTTGAGGGTTTTGGTATTGTGTGTGTTGGAATTTCCAATAATATATATATATTTTTTTTATCAAGGAATATTAGTTTGTTTCGTTTCTAAGTTGTTTAAAGGTTTGGTGATCAGATGGGTTTTTAGTACTACGTCATTTGGCCCAAGTTCTATTTCTATGTAACATTTTTTGTTTGGTCTCTTTGGTTAGCCAAGGAGCAGGCTTTGCTTTGGTTTTAATTAATCTAGTGGGGGCGTGGTGGTTGAGAATTTGAAGGAATTTGTTGTTAAAGTATAAAACTGCCTCATCAAGAGGTAAGTATTTTAGGGGAGACCAATTGCAAGCTTTTAGTTCTAATTGGAAGTTAGTTTGGTTGAAATTGGTTTTGTTCCTGGAAGTTCTGAATTGTGTGTTGTTGGAGATGGGGCTTTTTTTGGTTAGATGGTCACTGATATCAGGCAGTGTGCCTGTGGTATAAGTCACAGGGTTGCTATTGACTAGAATCCATTCCAGGGTGCTCTGTTTGGAGCTGGTTTTGTTTATTCGAGTGGGGACGGTAATGGTTTGATTAAAGCCATAGAGGTTTATGTGAGAAGCAGATTTTTGGGAAATACAACAATTCCAATCAATATTTAAAGTCACCTAGTAGTATAGTTTCCTGAGGGAAGGAGGTCGAGAGCCAGCTCAGTATGTTTTCTAGGGTATTAATACTGTTATCTGGGGGGATGTAACAGCAAATGATATAAATGGATTTATTTGTATTCATTTGTAGTTTGGTGACGAAGATTTCACTATTACTTTGTGAGGGTGGTTTGGTATCTAGTAGGGTAACCAGTAATACAGTTTTGTAAAGTATAGCTACATCTCCACCCTTTTTGGTATGACGGCCATGTCTAATGATGTTATATCCTGGTGGTAATATGTCACTATCCTCGGTTTCTGCTTTTAGCCAGGTTTCAGTTGGGCATAAGATATCAAAGGAATATAGGTCAAGAAGGGCATGCAGTTGGGTTATTTTATTACTCAGGCTGCAAATATTTAGGTGGGCTATCTGGAGAGAACTGGGACTGGTAGTAGGATTTACAGAATTAGCTTGGTTTATTGACAGGATAATAGGGTGGTAGTTGTTTGGGCCTGGATTAGGATGAATGTTGCCATAAAGGAATAATAGCTGCTGGTGACTATGCAAGTATTTGGAAAGTTTGGAAGAAACTGGAAAAGATTTCTTGTTTTGGAAAAACTTGATACGTGTTGATCTATGGTAATGAGGTATGAGGTAGGAAGATGATAAAGTTATATTGCTGTGTGGTTGTGGGGTGTAATCACAGTGAGGAGTAGTTTGTTTAAGTGTTAGAGATTCAATTAAATTTTTATTTTCATAGAAGGTGAGGGAGTAAGAAATGAGAAGAGTGTTGAGGAGTAAAGAGGAGGAGAGTAGGATGTTATATTTAGAAATGTTTGGGTTAGACATAGCAAGCGAAGATGTGTTCTAAGAGGCAGGTAATAGATAGGTATGAAGATAGGGAGTTAACTGGGTGGAGTTGTTTTAAAAGAGGGAGTTGTTTAAAAGAGGAACAGATTGAAATAATAACGAGTGGGTGGGACTTGTTAAATCTGTTAATAGAAGGATATAGTTATTGGTGGATGAAGTAGGGGGGTTGGGTTATTGTGCTAAAAGTTTAGGACAACTGGGGGTGGGTGGGAATTGCGGGTAGGAGAGCGGAGTGGGTAGAGCAAAGGAGAAGGAAAGCCAGAAGAAAAAAAACAATCAGTCAGCTTGTTTGGGATCACTCCCAGGGCCAGGTAAGCTGTCCTAGAGGGAGAAGGAAATAGTAGGATGTATACGAGGTAGAACAGAGAGCCTTAGAGGGAATTTAAAGAGTACAAATAGGGCTAAACTATTGGGGAATCGTAAGAATTACCAGAAATACAGGGGTCAATGTTGGGAGGGCAGGAGGGTCTAAACAGATATTTTATGTTAAACTATTTGTAGGATATGAGAACTGAGTTAGGGATACAGGTTCCTTTATAAATTTTGTTTTAATAGGCGTGGGAAAGCAGAGGTAAGGAGAAAGCCTCAGAGAGGGAAAGGTAGCACTGCGTGGGGTATTTACCAGAAATTTGCACTTTCAATTGAACAGTAGTAGTAGTAGTAGTCCAGGCTTCCTAAAAGAGTTCAGCTTTAATTGCCACACGAGTTCATGTTTCTCCAGAATATTCGAGATGTCTCCTTCAATATCATCCATGTCTATGCAATCCAGGATCTGGAACTTAAAACCTGTGTGTCTTTTATGAAGAGAAAGGTGTCTGGCTAGTGCATTATTTTTATATCCAGAGCGGATTTCTGACAGATGACATGAAATCCTATGCTTGAGTTTATTTACAGTCTTGCCCACATAGAATGCATCACATTCATTGCACTGTGTCCTGTAAATTACTTTTTTAGTGTTACAGTCACCCCCCAGCACTGGTTTTAATGACCTTCTTTAAATAAGGGCAAAATGTACAATTAGTTTCACATCTTTTAGTGCTTTTTTCACATGGTCTAGGTTTAAATTCAACAAAACTTCTAATGTTCCTGACCCTTCCTATAAACAAATGATGGGTAGGTGTTTAGGGATCTTTGTTAACAATAGGTTATGAAAATATAAATTGATTTTTACATGCAAAATGTATATGTATATATTTATATATATTTTTTGATTACCAAATGAACTAAGGTTGATACATTTCCAGCCATGTAGTATATTGTCTTGGATAAAATCACAGACTTAATAATCTATCTAACAATTTGGTTAAATAAGAGGTACCAAATCAATATATAATTTTATGTAAAGTACATAAGGGTTATAATATTATTATGACAGCTACTAAGTAGGGCAGGACCAGCTCGAATGCCACACTGATGGGGGAAGCTTTACAGCACAATAAACCACTCCCATGCCTGATAAAAAGTATGTATATATTTAGAAAGCTTGAGGAAATTATTAGTCTATTTTGTTACTCTTTGTTTTACTTGGATCGTTTGTCTGTGTACTTAAAGGATTTTCGACTGGAAACAGACTGCCTGCCTTGCTTGGATTACTTTTGAATACTTAGAAATGTTGTACAATTACATATTTTCTATTATTACTTTTTGTTTTGAAATAAGACGAGTTTACGTTCGCTACTTCTACTACTATTGTCTGATCTGATTAATATAAGTGATTAACTAGAAATATATGGACTGGGAAAAAAAATATATATATATATATATATATATATATATATATATATATATATATATATATATATATATATAGATACACACACACACACACACACACACACACATACATACATACATGCATCAATCTAAACTTTACCTTCATCTGCAAGCAAATACACCACATAGGTTGTAGAAGATAGTGAAGGAAAGATAAACTCCAGAATGAAAGGGGGATGGTGGGCGAGTAACCTGGACTGCAACAGTGAATACACTCAAACATCTACATTTATAGTAAGTGTACACAACTGTACTATGTTCTTCGTATTTCATTTTTGCAGTCATTACATTTAGGTAGAATCCCAAAGCTATGGTTAGGAGGCTGGAGCTAAACAGCATTAGGTGTGGCTACAAGGCCCTGCAGAACTGCAGTGGCAAAACCTGCCCTGGACTTAGAGTAGAGAGGCAAATGATAATGCTTTGTAAAGGTGTGAAGAGAACTCCAAGTAGCAGCCTCTAGAATGTCTTTGGTTGGTACTCCTCTGAGAAAGGCTGCTGAAGTAGCTGCAGCTCTGTTGGAATGAGACCTAATGCCCTTGGGCACAGGTTTACCATGGTTTAAGTAGCAGAAACAAATGCAGTGGCTTATCCACTTTGAAATAGTCTGCTTTGAAATAGCCTTTCCTTCTGATCCTGCAGCATATCATCTTCTTTCGGCTGTTCCCGTTAGGGGTCGCCACAGCAGATCACCTGTTTCCATTTCTTCCTGTCCTCTGCATCTTGCTCTGTCAGACCAACCACCTGCATGTCCTCTCTCACCACATCCATAAACCTTATCTTAGGCCTTCCTCTTTTCCTGTTACCTGGTAGCTTCATCCTTAGCATCTTTTTCCCCAATATACTTAGCATCCCTCCTCAGCACATGTCCAAACCAACGTAATTGTGCCTCTCTGGCTTTGTCTCCAAACCTTCCAACCTGGACTGACCCTCTAATATACTTATTCCTAATTCTGTCCATCTTCGTCACACCCAGTGCAAATCTTAACATCTTTAATTCTGCCACATCCAGCTCAAACTCCTGCCTTTTTGTCAATGCCACTGTCTCCAACCCATATAACATAGCTGGTCTCACTACCCTCTTGTAGACCTTCCCTTTCACTCTTACAGGTACTCGTCTGTCACAAATCACTCCTGACGCTCTTCTCCACCCACTCCATCCTGCCTGTACTCTCTACACCTCTCTTCCACACTCAGTTACTCTGAACTACTGACCCCAAGTATTTAAACTCATCCACTTTCGCCACCTCTACTCCTTGCATCCTCACCATTCCTCTAGCCTCCCTCTCATTCACACACATATATTCTGTCTTAGTCCTGCTGACCTTCATTCCTCTTCTCTCTAGAGCATATCTCCATCTCTCCAGGGTCTCCTCCACCTGTTCTCTACTCTCACTACAGATCACAATGTCATCTGCAAACATCATAGTCCACGGGGACTCCTGTCTGATCTCGTCTGTCAACATGTCCATCACCATCGCAAATAAGAAAGGGCTCAGAGCTGATCCTTGATGTAACCCCACCTCCACCTTAAACGCATCCGTCACTCCCACCGCAGACCTCACCGCTGTCACACTACCCTCGTACATACCCTGTACCACTCTTACATACTTTTCTGACACTCCTGACTTCCTCATACAATACCACAACTCCTCTCTAGGCACCCTGCCATATGCTTTCTCTATGTCTACAAAAACACAATGCAACTCCTTCCGACATTCTCTGTACTTCTCCATCAACACACTCAGAGCAAAGATTGCATCTGTAGTGCTCTTTCCTGGCATGAAACCATACTGCTGATCACTAATCACATCCCTTCTTAACCTTGCTTCCACTACTCTTTTCCATAAGTTCATGCTGTGACTGATCAATTTTATCACTCTGTAGTTACTACAGCTCTGCACATCACCCTTATTCTTAAAAATCGGTACAAAAACACTTTCTCCATTCCTCAGGCATCCTCTCACTTTCCAAGATTTCATTAAACAATCTGGTTAAATACTCCACTGCCACTTCACCTAAACACCTCCATGCTTCAACAGGTATGTCATCAGGGCCAACAGCCTTTCCATTCTTCATTCTCTTCATAGTTATCCTTACTTCCTCCTTGCTAATCCATTGTACTTCATGATTTACTATCCCTACATCATCCAACCTTCTCTCCCTCTCATTCTCTTCATTCATCAACCCTTCAAAGTACTCTTTCCATCTCCTCTACACACTCTCCTCGCTTGTATGTTTTCCCTCATTATCCTTTATCACCTTTACCTGCTGCACATCTTTTCTAGCTCGGTCCCTCTGTCTAGCTAATCGATACAGGTCCTTTCCTCCCTCCTTAGTGTCCAACCTTTCATACAACTCTTCATATGCCTTATCCTTAAGCCTTCACCACCTCTCTTTTTGCCATGCATCTCATCTCCTTATATTCCTGTCTACTTTCTTCATCTCTCTCTGACAATTCCACTTCTTCTTTGCCAACCACTTTCTCTGTATATTCTCCTGTACTTCCTCATTCCACCACCATGTCTCCTTGTCGTCCTTCCTCTGTCCAGATGTGATACCAAGCACCTTTCTAGCCATCTCCCTTACTAGCTCTGCTGTAGTTACCCAGCTATTTGATAACTCTTCACTGCCACCCAGTGCCTGCCTTAACTCATCCCTAAATTACCCTTTTTCAATTTCCACTACTTGATCCTTGGTGCTGCCCTCACACTCCTCCTCCTCTTCTTGATAACCAACGTCATCCTACAAACCACTATCCTATGCTGCCTAACGACACTTTCTCTGGTCGCCACTTTACAGTCTCCAATCTCCTTCAAACTGGCCTTCCTACATAAGATATAATCCACCTGTGTGCATCTTCCTCCACTCTTGTATGTCACCCTATGCTCCTCCCTCTTGTTAAAATACGTATTCACCAGAGCCATGTCCATCCTTTTCTCAAAATCCACTACCATCTGACCTTCTGCATTCCTTTGTTTAATACCATACCTACCCATCACTTCCCTCATCCCCTCTGTTCCCTTCACCAACATGCCCATTGAAATCTGCTCCAATCACCACTCTCTCACCCTTGGGTACAGTCATCACCACTTCATCCAATTCACTCCAAAATTTTTCTTTCTCATCCACTGCACACCCAACTTGTGGAGCATACGCACTAACAACATTCATCATAACACCATCAATTTCCAGCTTCATAATCATCACTCTATCTGACACTCTTTTCACCTCCAAAACACTCTCAGCATACTGTTCCTTCAGAATAACTCCTACGCCATTTCTCCTCCCATCCACACAATGATAAAACAATGATCCTGCAGCATATGTCACTAGTAATTGCTCAGTTTTTCTTAGAACTTTAGTCCTGCTCAAGTAGAATCTTAGCTGTCTGTATACATCCAAGGAGTGCAGAATTCTCTCCCCCTTGTTCTACGGATTTGGATAAAAGGTTGGCAGATGAATAGTTTGGTTAAGAGCCACACTTAAAACCACCTTAGGCATAAATGTTGGATTTGTCTTCAGAGACACCCAGTCTGGGTAAAATATGATAAAGGGCTCCACAGCCATGAGGGCCTGTAGCTCTGAGACTCTTCTTGCTGAAGTAATTGCTAGTAGCAGAGCTATTTTCCATGACAAAGACTTTATAACAGCAGTAGCAGCTGGTTCAAATGGAGGCAGGGTGAGCTTTTCCAACACATAACTGAGGTCCCATGCAGGTATTGGTGATCTAGGAGGCCTTAAATTTTTGGTTCCTCTAAGATACAGATTTAGTAAAGGATGAGATAAGATTGGTGCCGAAATGGATTTTAATTTAGGAGAAAAATAGGCCTTTGTCAAGCATCTCAGTCAAGTATTGTAATATCGGAGGAAAATTTGGTTCTGCTGTATCAGTTCCTTGTGCTTGATTCCAAGCACAGACTCTCTTCCATTTATCAGCATAAGACTTTCTAGTACTAGGCCTTCTGGCTCCCAAAATGACATCCATCACCGCTTTACTAAGAGGTGTTGTGTATAACTACATGATCAGCCATGCTGCCAGGTTCAGTGTCTGGAGTTGATTGTGCAGGATCTGATTGTTTTGCTGGGACAGTAGTTGAGGTCTTTGAGGTAAGGTCCAAGCTGTGTATTGAGACAAGTTCCTTAGGATTGGGTACCAGTATTGGCGGGGCCAGTCCGGGACAATTAGTATCTTTGGTTTCTCTTGTCTGACTTTTAGGAGGACCTTGGGAAGAAGAGGCAGTGGAGGAAAGGCATAAACTGACAGGTTTTTCCAACTGAAGGATAGTGTCCACTTTCCATGCTTGTCTGTGACAAGTCCTTGTGCAGAATCTTTTCAACTGATAATTCTGAGGGGAGGCAAATAGATCTATGTCTGGGCCCCCCATTTCTTTGTTATCATGCTGAAGACTTGTGGATCTAGTTTCCACTCGTGAGGATCCATAAGGTTTCTGCTTAAATCGTCTGCCAGAGTATTTTGCCTTCCTGGCAGGAATTGAGCTTGAAGATGTATTTGGTAAGTCAAAGCTGTGTCCCATAGTGCCATGGCTAATCTGCAAAGAGGGTATGAGTGCGTGCCCCCCGCTTGGTTATATTCCACATGACCGTGGTGTTGTCCATCTTTACCAGTAGTTGTCCTGGATGAAGTAATCCTTGAAGGCTGTCAGGGCATTTTGAACAGCTAGCATCTCTTTCTGGTTGATATGTAGATGCATTTGTTTTGGGGTCCATATGCCCTGAATGCATCTTCCCACCATGTGGGCCCCCCAGGCATAATCTGATGCATCTGTTGTTAAAGTTTGGCTGGCAGGGGGTAGAGTGAAGGCCCATCCCATGTTTTGATGACATGCCTTTGCCCACCAGAGTAACTCCTGTTGTAGGAAGGGAATGAGAGGAATCATTGTTTCCAGACTGACAATGCTGACTCCATAAACTTTTTAAGTACCATTGAAGTTTCCTCATATGCAGTCTTGCATATGGAATCAGAAGGATGCAGGATGCCATGAAGCCAAAGCCTGCAGAATTTGTCTTGTAGATAACTGGGTTTTTGTTGCCATCAGTTTGAAGTAGTCAGTTGCCTTTGCTCGTCTGGCGTGAGGTAAGCCATCTGGGCAGTTGTATTCAAGCTTGCACCCAGGAATGTTATCTTTGGAGAGGATACCAGTTGTGATTTCTTTTCATTTGTGTACCCTAGGCATGTTAGAAGCCTTTTTACAAACACCAAGTGTTGAAGAATGTCCTTGTTCTCTGCTTGAATACTTCTTTGTCTACAAAATGCAATTACTGGTGACAGGCACTTTGTAAAGACACTGGGCGCAGTAGATAAACCAAAGGGCAGTACAGAGAATTGGTAAATGCATTAAGCCAGTCTTGAATCTGAGGTAACTTCTGCACAATTGTCTTATTGGGACATGCAGGTATGCCTCTTTTAGGTCTAATGTCAACAGCCAAGCATTCTTGCCCAGCATGGGCAGAAGCTGCTGCAAAGTCAGCATTTTGGAATGTCCAGGTATGTGTTCAAAATCAGTAACTCCAGTATTGGCCGCCAGGCCTTAAACTTTCTGGGTACCAAGAACAGTCGAGTAAAAACCTTGTCCTTTTTCCTGTTCTGGTACTGGCTGAATGGCCCCCATATCCATGAGGGACGTAACCTGTTTTTGTGCCTCTGCCCATTGATTTTTTTTTGGCAGATATGGCCAACCGTTTGCCATTGGCAAATTATGGAAATGGAATCTGTATCCCTGTGATACTATGTTTAGCACCCACTTCTCCCGGGTTATATTAACTGCCAATTTTGAGCAAAAAGTGCTAATTTTCCCCCTAAAGGTGCTGCCAAAAGATAAGTGCTTGGTGAAGGCAGAGGGAAGTCATTGGGACTGTTTTCTGTAGGTTTGCGTTTTATCTCCTCCAGATTTGGAAGTAGAAGCGCCCCATTGCTTTGACCTGTATGAATCGTGTGCCTGGTATCTGGAACCCTTAGGGTGTCTGGATTTGCTCCTTTGAGCTCTGTCTGACACAGGAAAGGACCAATTATTTGTAGGCCAGTGTCTACTGAATCTTGGTGGCTGCACTTGTAAGAAGTCTTTTACAGTTTGCATAGTCTTAGCTTTGTCTTCCATTTTCTTTAAAACCTCTTCTGCCTTAATACAAAACAGAGTATCATGCTGTAAAGGTGCATCGAGTAATTTAGCTTTAACATGATCAGGCAAATTTTGTTCCTTTAACCAGGCATGCCTCCTAACCACAGATCCAGTAACTGCGGCCCTGCAGGAGGCCTCTAAAGAATCAAAACCACATTGCAAAGTATGCTTTCCAACCTGTTCGGCTGCATGCAATAACTCCTGCAATTCTTTATTTTCTGCATATTCAGAAATCATCACTTTGTTTCAGCAATCCCATAACATGTTGTTGATACTTCAGCATATGAAACTGGCAGTTTAAGGCCCTAATTGCCAAGGTAGCAGATGTGTAAATCTTTTTCCCCATCTATCCAGTGCCCTTGAATCTCGGTCAGATGGGGTAGGATTTTTTGCTGTTGAGGCCTTAACTCCCTTTGGACCCTGTGAAATAGTTTCAGGATCAGCAGCAGGGTTTCTAAATAAAAACTTGTGCGAGTCAGGGACCCTGTAATATCTATCTGTTAGGCTTGCTGGGAGCCGGAGGTAAGGAGTCAGGGGTCAAGCTTGACTCCGAAAAAACATCATCCACAATGTCTACAACAGGGGGTATTGGCTAAAGGCCTGTGCTGAGGGAGAAGGAAATCCCTGAGCTTCTTTTTTGATTCTGAGAAATCTTGACTCTCCCAGTGAAAATGCTCTCTCAAAGAATGCAAGGTTTCTCCAAATGAATGATCCTCAGGTGGTGATGCAGATGGTATAGATTCCTCTGCATCAGAATCCTCATAGGGAAGTACAGATAATTCCTGATCAGAAGAGGAATCAGAAGAAATAGAAACCTGATCTGAAGATTCATTATCAGTGTCTTGCCTAGGCCTCTTATCTGGAGGGGGATGGGAACCCCTGATCAAGGTAATCAGGTCTTTAGCCATTTTGATCATCTGTTTTTTAGGCATAGAGGCCTGTGCACGTGGCTAATGAGTTAGGTTTTTAGTTTTAGAAGTTGCTTTTGTCTTTGGTTTCGCAGCTGTCGGTTTGATATAAAAATGCTGAGGCCTGAATACACCCTCAGAAGCCGGTGCCTGCTCAGCGGCTCCGGACTCATCTGAGGGAGATACATCCGTGGGTCCAATACTTTGAGTATCTCGTGGCATGCCGGCCTTCACATGGGTGTCAGTAGGGACCTGCGACTCGAAAGTAGTAGGTATCAGGGGCTGCAAAAGCACCTCACTTGAATACCGGCGAACCGGCGACTGGCTTAGGAGAAGCTTTGTCATTGGTTTTGGACCTAGACTGTCTCTCTGTCCTTTTTTTTTTGCGTTTTTATGTACTCCAGTAGTCAGATTGCTATCCGACGACATTTCTGGGTAGTTAAATCTGTTTCCAAAATACTTTGAGGCAAAACTATACAGACGCTTAATAGTGCGCGTTGGTTAAATCTAGCACAAAACCGACAGACAGGCACGTTGTGATCAGGGCCTAGGCAAGGAATACAATATAAATGGAAATCCTTATGAGGTATTTGCTTTCCACAAGTAATACAATTAACTTTTTCTGACATCGGTATGGAGGAAGAAAAAAGTTTCCCCAACGGGGTACTTAGCTTTAGTGAAGACTTCGGTTCTGAAACTCAAACTCAAATATTTCAGGAGTCTGCCGACTGGCATTTGCAAAATGCTTCTGCTTCGGGCACCGCGAGGCAAGAAAGACTAAAGAAAATGGCGTTGGCTGCTTGTTTTATACCCCTGACGTCATTGAAGAGGAGAGAGCAACCAATGCAGGACACAAGACTTTGGAATTCAGGCCGACTGAGGGCAACCTGCCAGCAGATTATTAATGACTGCAACAGTGAAACATGAAGAACATCTGTAGGGAGAGTAGCAAAGCTTTAGGTATGAGCCTGGGAGGTAGGTTGAGAGGCTGTGTCAATGAGACCCTGGAAAACTGACCTAGCATACCCAGCTTTGGCTCTAGAAATCAAATCTAGCTAGTAACGTTTTGTAAACTTATGTACTGTGGACCAGATAGTGGCCTCCAGGATGGAAGTGTAATCAACCCCCTTAAAAAAGGCTGCTGAAGAGGCAACTGCTCTAGTAGAATGAGCTCTCACATTGGCAGTTAATTCTTTTCCATGAAACGAACAAGAGATGCCTTTAGAAATCCATGATACTACAGTCTGTTTTGACACTGCCTTCGCAATGCCCATGGGTGAAAGGAAACAAACAGTTGGTCTAACTTTCTAATGGATTTTGGTCTTGTCCAGGTTAATACCTCAGTTGCCTAGCCTATGAACATCCACGGAGTGTAAAGGTCTTTCAGAGGAATTTTGAGATTGAGGGAAGAAAAAGTACAGTTGTGTACACTTATCATAAATGTAGACATTCGAGTGTATTCACTGTTGCAGTCATCATATTTGGGTTACCTGCTTGCAGGTAGCCCTCAGTCAACCCGATTATCAAAGTCTTGGGTCCTGCGTTGGTTGCGGTCTCATCTTCCATGACATCAGGTAGTCAGGGGTATAAAGCATGCAGTCAACGCCATTACATCAGTTTTTCTTGTCCCAGATGTCAGGTGCCCCTGTAATGGGAAACAATTATATACAAGGTTACACCTCCAACAAAAAAAAGCAAATACACCAGGAAGCTTTAAGCGTAGCAAACAAGAATAGAAAAATAGTCAATAGAAGTCTGGGGGCTGAAGGTAGGCTAACCCGGACTGCAACAGTGAATACACTCGAACATCTACATTTATGGCAAGTGTACATAACTATACTATGTTCGTGTTTCACTGTTGCAGTTATCACATTTGGGTAGATCCCAAAGCTAAGGATGGGAGGAGGTAATTAGATAGCATTAGGATCAGCTACAAGGCCCTGCAAGAATGCAGTGGCAAAGCCAGCTCTGGATTTAAAAAAAATTGGCAAGTGGTAATGCTTAGTGAAGGTATGTACAGAACTCCCGGTAGCAGCCTCTAGGATGTCCCTGGTAGGGACACCTCTGAGAAAGGATGTAGAGGTAGATGCAGGATTGGTTGAATGTGGTCTTATTCCCTGTGGGGTAGGTTTTCCATGGTACTTATAGCAGAAATTAATGCAATGGCCTATCCACTTAGAAATGGTTTGCTTTGAAATGGCCTTACCCTTTGACCCTGCAGCAAATGCAACCAGCAGCTGTTCAGATTTCCTGAGAGGCTTAGTCCTGTCCAAGTAAAATCTAAGTTGTCTGTGCACGTCCAAGGAGTGCAGTATTTGTTCCACTTTGTTCTGTGGATTAGAAAAGAAGGTTGGCAAATGAATGGACTGATTAAGGGCCACACTGGATATCACCTTGGGCATAAAAAAAGGATTGGTCCTGAGGGACACCCTGTCTGCATGAAAGAAGATGAAAGGCTCCACTGCCATGAGGGCCTGTAATTCAGACACCCTTCTTGCTGAAGTGATGGCTGTTTTCCAAGAAATGAATTTCAACTCTGCATTTGCAGCTGGCTCAAAGGGGGGTAGAGAGAGAGCTTTTCCAATACAAAGTTAAGGTCCCAGGCTGGAGTAGGGGCTCTCCTGGGTGGTCTTACGTTTTTGGCTCCTCTGAGGAACTGCTTCAGCAGTGGATGAGAGAAGAGGGGTTGGTTCTGTGTTGTAATGAGGTGAAATGGCTGAGGCATGAATTTTGATGGAAGAAAAGGAAAGGCCCTTGTGAAACATCTCAGTTAAGTATTGAAGTACAGGAGGTAAATTGGACACAGTTGTGCCCATCCAGAGTTTGGCTCCAGGAACAGAATAGTTTCCATTTTTCAGCATAGGATTTTCTAGTACTAGGCCTTCTTGCCTCCAGAATGACATCCATCACTTGCTTACTGAGGAATGGTAACGGAGAGATCCCGTAATTAAGCCAGGCTACAAGGTTCAGGGTTTGAAGCTGTGGGTGCAGAATCTGGCCCTCCTGCTGGGACAGCACGGCATGGGTCTGAGGCAGGTGCCAGCAGTGACACACTGCGCAAGAGGGGCTACCAGTGTTGGCGTGGCCAGTCTGGTGCAATCAGTATTGTCCTTGGTTTGTCCTGTTTGATATTTAGTAGCACTTTGGAGAGGAGAGGCAGAGGGGGAAGGCATAAACTGACTGAAGGACAGGGCGTCCACGTTCCAAGCTCGTTTGTGGGTAGTCCTTGTGCAGAATTTGTCCAACTGGTAGTTCTGAGGGGAGGCAAACAGGTCCATCTCTGGGCTCCCCCATTTGTTTCTCAACATGTCGAATATCTTTGGTTCCAGTTTCCACTCGTGTGGGTCCATGAGATTTCTGCTTAGGTCGTCTGGCAGTGCATTTAGCTTTCCTGGCAAGAACTGAGTTTGTAGGTGCACTTGGTAGCTCAAGGCTGTGTTCCACAGAGCCACGGCTAGTCTACAGAGAGAGTATGAGTGGGTTCCCCCCTGCTTGTTTATGTACCACATAACAGTGGTGTTTGTTGGTCTTTACCAATAATTGTCCTAGAAGAATGTGGTCCTTGAAGGCTGTCAGAGCATTCTGTACAGCTAACATTTCTTTTTGATTGATATGCAGGTGCATTTGACTTGGGTTCCATTTGCCCTGAATGTACTGCCTTGCCAAGTGAGCCCCCCCAAGCATAGTCTGATGCGTCTGTTAGGGTTTGGGTGGCAGGGGGTAGAGTGAATGGCAGTCCCTTGTTTTGGTGGCAGGCCTCTGCCCACCAAAGGCACTATCTTTAGACAAGGTATGATAGGAATCATTGATTCTAGATCCTGACAATGTTAACACCAAAGGCTTTTTAGATACCATTGCAGTTTCCTCATATGCAGTCTTGCATATGGAATTAGTAGAATGCAAGAGGCCATGAACCCCAGGGCTTGCAGTATTTTCCTTGCAGATAGCTGGGTCTTTGTGGCCAGTAGTTTGAAGTAGGCTGTCAAATGAACTTGTTTATCTGGCATGAGGTAGGCCATCTGGGAAGTTGTATTCAAGCTTGCTCCCAGGAATACAATTTGTTGGCAGGGTACAAGATGTGATTTCTTTTCGTTTATGGTGTACCCCAGAGAAGTTAGTAATTTCTGTACAAATGCCAGATGATTTAATAGTATGTCCTGGCTTTCTTCCTGAATTAGACAATCATCCAGGTATGGGTAGATTTGAATATTTCTTTGCCTACAAAATGCAATGACTGGAGCTAGGCACTTTGTGAATACCCTGGGCGCAGTAGATAAGCCAAAGGACAGTGCAGAGAACTGATAGTACATGTAGCCTGCTCTGAAGTGTAGGTATCTTCTGCAAGATTCCCTTATTGGGATGTGCAGGTAGGCTTCCTTTAAATCCAGTGTTGCCAACCAGGCATTTTTGCCTAGCATGGGAAGCAGCCGATTAGCATCTTGAATTTTGGGATTACCAAAAAGGTGTTTAGGATAGACAGGTCCAAGATAGGACGCCGGGAATTGTCTTTTCTGGGTACCAGGAAAAGTCTCGAGTAGAAACATTGCCCCCATTCTTCTTCTGAAACAGGTTGAATAGCCCTAATGGGTAGAGAGAGAACTTGCTTTTGAGCCTCTGCCCACTGATTTGGGGGCAGGTCTGGCCAACCGTTTGGGGTTGGTAAGGAGTGGAAGTGGAATCTGTATCCCTGGAAAACTATATTTAAAACCCATTTGTCCTGGGCAATTTTTTTCATGCAGGGCGATCTTTTCCCCTAAAGGAACAGTCAGTTGAGCAGAGCTTGGAAGATTTAAAGTTAAGTCATTGAAACAGTTTACCATGGGGGGAGTCTTACTACTCCCTGCTTTGGAAGTGGGAGCCCCCCACTGCTTAGGCCTGTGAGTACCTTGGGACTGCAGCCTGGGTGTTCTGCTGGCTCTGGGTTTGGACTGAGAAGGCCTGGAAGAGGCAGGAAAAGACCAATTCTCAGAGGGCCAATGCCTACTAAATCTGGGAGGCTGTATTTGCAGGAAATCTTTAACAGTTTGCATAGATTTAGCTTTTTCCTCCATCTTTTTAAGTACTACTACTGTTTTGTTGCCAAACAGGCAGTCTTGGTTTAAGGGTGCATCCAGTAATTTCGCTTTAACATGACCTGGCAAAGATTGCTCCTTAAGCCAAGTATACCTTCTAAGTACAGACCCAGTGACAGCAGCCCTGCAAGATGTCTCTAATGAATCAAAACCACATTGCAAAGTATGTTTTCCAACTTGTTCAGCAGAATGCATTAAATCCTGTAATTCTTTATTTTCGCACAGTCGGGAATCAACATCATTTTCTGTTTAAGCAATCCAATAATATGCGGCTGATACTTTTACCATATGAAACTGGCGGTTTAAGGCCCTAATGGCCAAAGTTGCAGAAGTGTATACCTTCTTACCCCAAATATCCAGCGCCCTGGAATCTATCAGAGGGGTAGGGTTTTTGGCAGTAGTAGCCTTAATGCCCTTGGGTCCCTGTGAAATGGTCTCAGGATCCGCAGTAGGATTTTTAAAGAGGAACTTGTGAGAGTCAGGAACCCTGTAATACCCATCAGGTTTTCTGGGAGCAGGAGGTAAAGTGTCAGGGGCCAGGCTAGATTCTGAGAAGGCATCATCTACAATGTCCAGTATAGGCGGGATACCTGTGTTGAGGCAGGAGTAAGAATTCCCTATGCCTCTTTTTGGAGTCAGAGTTGTCCTGGCTTTCCCAGCGGAAATGCTCCCTAAGAGTATGCAAGGTTTCACCAAAAGAGAAATTCTCTGGAGGGGAAGCAGAGGGAATGGAGTCCTCTGCATCAGAATCCTCACAGGTAGGTAAGGGCAAATCCTGGTCATCACAGAAAACAGAAATTTCAGAATCCTGATCAGAAGAATCAGAAGGAAAATCAGTCCTAGGTCTCTTAGAGGGAGAAGTGTGGCTTCCCCTGATTAGAGTAATAAGGTCTTCAGCCATTCTTATTTGTTTTTTACGCATAGGGGCCTGACCATGCGGTCTGGGCGTCAGTTTTCTGGGCATGGATCAAGTTTTAGGCCTTGAAGAAGAGGATGGCGTCTGTTTAATATGCAAGTCAGTAGGCGTGAATACACCCTCAGAAGCCGGTGCCTGCACAGCAGCTCCAGACACATCCAAGTTAGAGACATCCGCAGGTTCCACTGTCGAAGAAGCATCTCGCAGCATACTGGACTCCGAATGGGTCTCAGTAGAGGCCTGCGAATCTGAAGTAGCGGGTATCAGGGGCTGCAAAAGCACCTGCGTACCAGCAAAATGGTGACTAGTTTAGGAGAAGCATCATCAGCAGCTTTGGAGCTATCTTTGCATTTTTTCGGAATGTCGGTAGTCGGGTGGCTTACCGAAGCCATTTCTAGATAACTGAACAGAGTACCAAAATATTTAGATGCGAAAATGAACCGAAGACTAATAGTACGAGGTTTGCATAAGGCACAAATCCGACAGAGAGGTACGTCATGGTCTGGGCCTAAGCAAGGACTGCAGTACAAATGAAAACCTTTATGAGGTATTTGCTTTCCACAAGAAATACAATTGTTAACTTTTACTGACATCAGTTTAAGGCAAGAAAAAGGATCCACAGCGGGGTACTTAGCTGAAGACTTCGGATCTGAAACTCGAAAATGAAAATTTCAGTAGTCTGCCGATTGCCACTTGCTAGCTGCTTCTGGCACCGCACGGCAAGAAAGACTGATGTAATGGTGTCGGCTGCATGCTTTATACCCCTGACTACCTGACGTCATGGAAGATGAGACAGCAACCAACGCAGGACCCAAGACTTTGATAATCATGCCGAATAAGGGCTACATGCAAGCAGATAACCGTAATGTGATGACTAACAGTGAAACATGAAGAACATCAGTGAGATTAATTGTCTGATTCAAGGACAGCTCATTAACCACTTTGGCCATGACGGAAGGATTAGTCCTGAGGGAGACACTGTCCCTATGGAAGGTAAGGTAGCCATTAGGGCTTGGATTTCTGAAAACCACCTGCAAATGTGAGGGCTACAAGCAGTACTGTTTTCCAAGTACGTAGCTTAAGTGATGCTGAGTGACCTGGCTCAAATGGAGGTAGTTTGAGTTTTCAAGCACAAAATTAAGGTCCCATGAACAATGTAGAGGCTTACGAGGGGGTCTGATATAGAGGACCCCTTTTAAGAAGAATTTTACCATTAACCTGGATGCCAAGAGAGGTACCAAGGGAAGACATCAAAATAGGGGAAGCCACCTCAAGCAGTAGACCCATAACGAGCCGCGTACCCCACGGATCGGTCTTGGGGCCTCTGTTATTTGGGATATACTTCTTTGAAGTGCAGGCCAAAACCAGTGGGATATGGCTGACCAAGTATTCAGATGGGTGCAGTCATCAATTCCCCAAAGTGATGTGGATGTCCCCCAAGAGGGTCTCACCCAAACAAATGACTGGTGCCAGAAACATGGCCTCAAGCTGAATGCCAAAAAATGCATAATTATCCCCTTTGGGGAGAGTGATGTCCCCACATACTATCACATTAATAACGTCCCAAGTACACAATCAGTAGTGAGGGATTTGGGCACCCAGGTTGATGGCAACCTGACTTTTGACCACCATGTTGCTTCCACTGTACGGAAAGCTTTCTACATGGTCCACCTCATAAGTATGGGTATCGCATCCAGGGACAAAGAGGTCATAAAATCTCTGTATTCTTCCCTTAACGCCAATTAATGAGTACAATGCCCCCTTCGGCATGTACCTTGCAAAGCACATGCAGCAGCTGGAGAGACCACACAGGTTCCTTACCAGGATAATCCAAGGCCTCAAAACACCTACCCTACACAGACAGGTTAAAAGCCCTGTCCCGCTACTCAGTTTCATACAGACTCCTCAGAGGTGACCTCTGTCTGGCATGCAAAGCAATCTCAGATCCTGCCTTGATGGGACTGCTGCATATCCGCAAGTCAAGCTTTACTCGAGCAACTCGTACAAGTGACTTCAACCTGGTCTGTGATATCAACAGGACTTGATGGTGGGACAGATGTGTCCCAGAGGCTCCCCAATCTGTGGAATAGACTCCTCCTCCAAGTCAAGCAGAGTACCTCATTATCCCTTTTTAAGCACAACCTGGATAAAGTACAGTTGTGTACACTTAACATAAATGTAGATGTTAGAGTGTATTCACTGCTGCAGTCATTACATTTGGGTTATCTGCTTGCAGTAGCCCTTAGTCGGCCTGATTAATAAAGTCTTGGGTCCTGCGTCGGTTGCTGTCCCTTCTTCCATGACGTCAGGTCGTCAGGGGTATAAAACATGCAGCCGACGCCATTAAATCAGTTTTTCCTCGCCCCAGACGTCAGGTGCCCCCCTAATGGGAAGCAATTAAATCTATAAATACAAGGATATACCTCCAACCAAAAAGCTATTTAAGCATAGTAAGTGAGAATAGAGGTATAGCCAAAAGAAAAGAAGCGGCTGGAGGGAGGGTAACCAGGACTGCAAAGTACAGTTGTGTACACTTACCATAAATGTAGATGTTCGAGTGTACTCACTGTTGCAGTCATTACATTTGGGTCATCTGCTGGCAGGTTGCCCTCAGTCTGCCTGAATAACAAAGTCTTGGGTCCTGCGTCGGTTGCTGTCTCCTCTTCCATGACGTCAGGTCGTCAGGAGTATAAAAACATGCAACCGACGCCATTTTAATCAATTTTTCTTGCCCCAGATGTCAGGTGCCCCCACATGGGTAGCAAAAATAAAAAAATATCTATCTATATATATATATATATATATATATATATATATATATATATATAATATATATTATATCTGCATGTATTTTAGAACACAAAAAAATTACCTCCAACTAAAAGCAAATACACCACAAAGGCTTTTGAGCATAGGGAAGGAAAAGAGATATAATAGAGACAAAGGGGGGCTGGCGAGTGGGTAACCCGGACTGCAACAGTGAATACACTCAACATCTATATTTATATGGTAAGTGTACGTACTATGTTCTTCGTGTTTCACTGTTGCAGTCATTACATTTGGGTAGAATCCCAAAGCTATGGATGGGAGGAGGGAATTAAACAGCATTAGGCGCAGCTATAAGGCCCTGCAGGACAGCAGTAGCAAAGCCTGCCCTGGATTTAGAAAAGAGAGGTAAATGGTAATGTTTTGTGAACGTATGAACTGAGCTCCAAGTAGCAGCTTCTAGAATGTCTCTGGTAGGAACCCCTCTGAAAAAGGCTGCAGAAGTAGAGGCACCTCTGGTGGAATGGGATCTGATTCCCTTAGAGACAGGTTTACCATGGTGTATGTAGCAGAAACTAATACAATGGCTAATCATTTTGAAACAGTCTGCTTTGATATAGCCTTCCCCCTCTGTTCCAGCAGCAAACGCCACCAGTAGTTGCTCAGACTTTACAGATTTTGTCCTGTTTAAGTAGAATCTTAGTTGTCTGTGTACATCCAATGAATGCAGAATCCGCTCCCCCTTGTTCTGCGGATTTGGGAAAAAAGTTGGCAGGTGAATGGTCTGGTTAAGAGTCACACTGGATACCACCTTAGGCATAAAAGAAGAATTGGTCCTGAGGGCCACCTTGTCCAGGTAAAAGATAATGAAAGGCTCCACTGCCAAGAGAGCTTGTAGTTCTGAAATCCTTATAGCTGAAGTGACTGCTAAAAGAAATGCAGTCTTCCAAGAAAGAAATTTTATGTCTGCAGTAGCAGCTGGTTCAAAAGGAGGTAGGGTGAGTTTTTCCAGCACAAAATTGAGGGCCCATGCAGGAGTCTGTGCTCTCCTGGGAGGTCTTAGAGAGAGAGAGAGAGAGAGAAGTGGCTCTGTGTTGTAATGAGCCAAGATGGCAAAGGCATGGATTTTTATAGAAGAAAAAGATAGGCCCTTGTGAAGCATCTCCGTTAAATATTGCAAAATCTGAGGAATATTGGGCATTGCTGTGTTTATTTCTTGTGCTTGGTTCCAAGCACAGAATCTCTTCCATTTATCAGCATAAGATTTTCTAGTACTATGCCTTCTAGCCTCCAAAAATGACATCCATCACAGGTTTACTGAGATTCAGAGTTTGGAGCAGAGTGTGCAGAATCTGATAGTTCTGCTGAGACAATAGATTAGGTGTCTGAGGCAAATACCATGGAGGAAGGTGTGACATATTCCTTAGAAGCAGGTACCAGTGTTGGCGAGGCCAGTCGGGAACAATCAGAATCATTTTTGTTTTTTCCTGTCTGACTTTTAGTAAAACCTTGGAGAGCAGAGGCAGAGGGGAAAAGGCATAGACTGAGTTTTTCCAGCTGAAGGATAAAACATCCAACTTCCAAGATTTTTTGTGATGAGTTCTTGTGCAGAATTTGTCCAACTGGTAGCTTTGGGGAGAGGCAAATAGATCTATGTGTGGGCTGCCCCATTTCCGTGTCAACATGCTGAAGATTTGTGGATCCAGTTTACATTCGTGTGGGTCCATACGATTTCTGCTTAGGTCTGCCAGAGTATTTTGCTTTCTTGGCAGGAATTGAGCTTGAAGATGTATTTGGTAAGTCAAGGCTGTGTTTCACAAGGCCATGGCTAGTCTGCAAAGGGGGTAGGAGTGGGTACCCCCTGCTTATGTAACACATAACTGTGGTGTTGTCCATCTATCAGTAGTTGTCCTGGATGAAGGAAGTCCTTGAAGGCTGTCAGAGCATTCTGTACAGCTAGCATTTCTTTCTGGTTGACATGTAGGTGCATTTGATTTGGGCTCCATTCGCCCTGAATGCATCTCCCTGCCAGATTGGGCCCCCCAAGCATAGTCTGATACGTCTGTAGTCATGGTTTGGGTGGCAGGGGGTAGAATGAATGACAGTCCCTTGATTTGGTGACATGCCTCTGCCCACCAAAGGAATTCCGGTTGCAGGCAAGCAATGAGAAGAATCATTGTTTCCAGGCTGTGAATGCTGACTCCATAAGATTTTTAGTTACCATTGAAGTTTCCTCATATGCAGTCTTGCATATGGAATTAGTAGAATGCAGGATGCCATGAACCCCAAAGCCTGCAGAATTTGTCTTGCAGATAGCTGGGATTTTGTTGCCACTTGTTTGAAGTATGTTATCAATTAAATTTGTTTGTCTGGTGTGAGGTAAGCCATCTAGGCAGTTGTATTCAAGCTTGCACCCAGGAATGTAATTTGAGAGGGTACCAGTTGTGATTTCTTTTCGACTATGGTGTACCCTAGGCATGTTAGAAGCCTTTTTACAAATGCCAGATGTTGAGTGTCCTCGTCCTCTGTCTGAATTAGACAATCTTCCAGATATGGACAAATTAGAATGTTTTTCTGCAAAATGCAATTACTGGTGCCCGACACTTTGTGAAGACGCTGGGCGCAGTAGATAATACAAAGGGCAGTGCAGAAAACTGGTAATGCAAATCGCCTGCTTTGAAGCGGAGGTATCTTCTGCAAGATTCCCTGATTGGGATATGCAGGTAAGCCTCTAAGTCTAGAGTACCAACCAGGCATTCTTACCTAGCATAGGCAGTAGCTGTTGTAGAGTCAGCATGTTGAATTTTGTAATGTCCAGGAAAGTATTTAGAATGGTTAAGTCCAAAATTGGACGTCATGATTTGTCTTTCCTGGGTACCAGGAAAAGTCTTGAATAAAAACCTTGTCCTTTTTCCTTTTCTGGTACTGGTAGAATAGCCCACATATCCATGAGGGACATGACTTGTTTCTGGGCCCTCTGCCCACTGATTTGGGGGAAGATCTGGCCATCCGATTGGAATTGGCAACGTGTGGAACTGAAATCTGTAACCCTGGGATACTATATTTAAGACCCACTTGTACTGGGTAATTAGATGCCAGTTTTGAGCATGAAGTGCTAGTTTCCCCCCCAAAGGGGCTGTCGAAAGATAAGTGTTTGGAAATGGCAGAGGAAAGTCTGAGACAGTTTACCGTAGGGTGGTGCTTTGCTACTTCCTGATTTGGAGGTGGAGGCACCCCATTGTTTTGTCCTGTAAGATCCTTGTGACTAAAACCTGGAGCCTTTGGAGTGTCTGGATTTGACCTGAGTGGCTCTGTTGGGCACTGGAAAGGACCAATTCTTAGTAGGCCAGTGCCTACTGAACCTAGGTGGCTGCACTTAAATCTTTTACAGTTTGCATAGATTTAGCTGTGTCTTCCATCTTTTTAAAAAAATCTTATGCCTTATTACCAAACAGAATGTCCTGCTGTAAAGGAGCACCCAACAATTTTGCTTTAACATGATCAGGCAGATTTTGCTCCTTGAGCCACGCATGCCTTCTTATCACAGATCCAGTTACGGCGGCCCTGCAAGAGGCCTCCAAGGAATCAAAACCTCATTGCAAAGTATGCTTTCCAACTTGTTCAGTTGAATGCAATAAATCCTGTAACTCTTTTCCACACAATCAGAAATCAACATAATTTTCTGTTTCAGTAAGCACATGACATGCTGTTGATATTTAAGCATATGAAATTGACAGTTTAAAGCCCTGATTTCCAGGGTTGCAGACGTATAAACCTTCTTACCCAATCTAGCCAGCGCCCTGGAGTGTCTATCAGGAGGAGTAGGATTTTTGGCTGTAGAAGCCTTAACACCCTTGGGACCCTGAGAAATATTTTCAGTGTCAGCAGTAGGATTTTTGAATGTGGGAATCAGGAACCCTGTAATATGTCTGGCTTACTAGGAGCCGGAGGCAGGGAATGAGGAGCCATGCTGGATTCTGAGAAAACAATGTCTAAAACAGGAGGTATAGCCAAAGGCCTATGGTGAGGAAGAAGACGAAAATCCCTAAGCCTCTTTTTGGATTCTGAAAAGTTCTGACTCTCCCAATGAAAATGTTCCCTTAAGGTATGCAAAGTCTCTCCAAAAGAAAAATACTCAGGAGAAGCAGCAGAAGGGATGGATTCCTCTGCATCCTCATAAGGGGGGGTAGAAAATTCCTGATCAGAAGAAGAATCAGAAGAAATGGAAACCTGAAGATTCATAATCAGTGCCTTGCCTAGGCCTCTTAGCAGGGGGTGGGGGGTGGGGTCAAGGTAATTAAATCCTCAGCCATTTTGATTATTTGTTTTTTAGGCATAGGGGCCTGAGCACGTGGATCATGCATCTGTTTTTTTACACACGGTAGTTGGTTTTGGCCTTGTTTTTGATGATGGCGTCGGTTTAACATACAAATCTTTAGGCCTGAAAACACCCTCAGAAGCCTGCTCAGCGGCTCTGGACCCATCCAAGGGAGAGACATCCATGGGTTCAAGAAGAATCTTGGGGCATACCGGACTCCGAATGGGCCTCGGTAGAGGCCTGCGACTCAAAACTAGCGGGCATCAGGGGTGGCGAAAGCGCCTCACTGAGTACCGTTGACTGACTTAGGAGAAGCTTAGTCAGTTTTGGACCTCGACCGTCTGTCTCTGTCTTTCTTTGCGTTTTTTGTGAATTCCAGTAGTCGGATTGCAAACAGACGACATTTCAGGATAGTTAAATCCTGAACCAAAGTATTTAGAAGCAAAAATATACTGACACTTAATAGTGTGTTGATTAAATTTAGCACAAAACCGACAGCAAGGCATGTTGTGATCAGGGCCTAGGCAAGGAATACAGTACAAATGAAAATCCTTACGAGGTATTTGCTTCCCACAAGTAATACAACTATTAAATTTTACTGAAGTCGGTAAGGAGAAAGAAAAAGTTTCCCCAACAGGGTACTTAGATTTAGTTTGAAGACTTCGGCTCTGAAACTCGAAAACAAAAATTTCAGGAGTCTGCTGACCGGCACTTGCAAACTGCTTCTGCTTCGGGCACCACACGACAAGAAAGATAGATTAAAATGGTGTCAACTGCATGTTTTATACCCCTGACGACCTGACGTCATGGAAAGTACAGCTGTGTACACTTAACTTAAATGTAGATATTAGAGTGTATTCACTGTTGCAGTCATTACATTTGGGTAATCTGCTGGCAGGTTGCCCACAGTCGGCCTGAATAACAAAATCTTGGGTCCTGCGTCGGTTGCTGTTTCTTCTTCCATGACGTCAGGTCGCCAGGGGTATAAAACATGCAAGCCAACGCCATTTTATTCAGTTTTTCTTGCCCCAGATGTCAGGTGCCCCCCAAATGGGGAGCAAAAAAAAAAAAAATATATATATATATATATATATATATATATATATATATATATATATATATATATATATATATAAACAGTAAATATATAAATGCACTTTTAGAAACAAACTTTACCTTCAACTAAAAGCAAATACACCACAAAGGCTTTTGAGTATAGTGAAGGAAAGAAAAGGAATAGAAATGGGGATGGCGGATGGGTAACCCGGACTGCAACACTGAATACACTCTAACATCTACATTTATGGTAAGTGTACACAACTGCACTATGTTCTTTGTGTTTCACTGTTGCAGTCATAACATTTGGGTAGAAACCCAAAACGGAGTTGGGAGGGTGGCTTAATGGCTAAAGTGTTTGCCTTACAAGCACAAGGTGCAGGGTTTGAGTCTCACAAGGGATAATTGGCTAAGCTTAAAATGGCTTGCAAGGGCAGTTAGCTTAGTACTAAACTATGAACCTATGGATGGGAGGATGGAACTAAACAGCATTAGGAGCGGCTATAAGGCCCTGTAGGACTGCAATGGCAAGCCTGCCCTGGATTTGGAGAAGAGAGGTAAATGATAATGCTTTGTGAAGGTATGAATAGAGCTCAAAGTAGCAGCTTCTAGAATGTCTTTGGTTGGGACCCCTCGGAGAAAAGCTGCTAAAGTAGAGGCAGCCCTGGTGGAATGTGATCTGATCCCCTTGGGAACAGGTTTACCATGGTGCAAATAGCAGAAACGAATGCAGTGGCTTATCTTAGAGATTTGGTCCCATTTAAGTACAATCTTAGTTGCCCGTGCACATCCAATGAATGCAGAATCCGCTCCCCCTTGGTCTGCAGATTTGGGTAAAATGTGGGAAGGTGAATGGTCTGGTTCAGAGCCACATGGGATACCACCTTAAGCATAAAAGGATTGGTCGTGAGGGACACCCTGTCCGGGTAAAATATAACAAAAGGCTCCACTGCCATAAAGAGCCTGTAGTTCTGAAACCCTTCTTGCTGAAGTGACTACCAAAAGAAAAGCTGTTTTCCAAGACAGAAATTTTATATCCGCAGTAGCTGCTGGTTCAAAAGGAGGCAGGGAGTGTTTTTCCAGCACAAAATTAGAAGTCATGTACTCACCATAGCGTTCCATCTGAGTAGGTAGTTCATTTGTCTGCAACCTGTGGGTTACGGATCCGGAGCATCGGATCCCAGCCGCAACTTGTTTCAAGCTAATGGATCCGAACTCCTAGCTCCTCCCTTCACCCATAATCCCCTGCTAACCCTCCATGACCTTAGATCGAGTTTGCCTCTCAATATATATCCAACAAAGGATATCTAACAACTAGTAGATCCGAAGAAGGTCAGGGGGAAGGAGGGGGGGATGGTTGCAGACAAATTAACTACCTACTCAGATGGAACATTATGGTGAGTACATAACTTCTAAATCTGAAGTATTCATTTGTCAGCAACCTGTGGGACAGAGTCCCCAGCTACCTGCACCTTGGGTGGCCATCATGGAAGGATATTACGAAGCAATCAAGAGAGCCAAAGGATGCTCTCCCTCTAGAAAGCAGGTCTAGCTTGTAGTGGTTGATAAAGTTATGAGATGAAGCCCAAGTGGCTGCAGAACAAATACCATCCAAAGGAACTCTAGACTTGAAGGCCGCAGAAGTAGAAATGGAGCGGGTTGAATGAGCACGAACTCCTTCTGGTGCGGGTCTACCAGAGGCTTGATAAGCCAGTAGGATACATGGGGAAATCCAGTGAGATAAAGATACTTTAGAGATAGCTTTCCCCAAATTAAATTTGGCAAAGGAAACGAACAGCTGGTCAGATTGTCTATGGCCAGCTGTCCTATGAGTATAAAAACGAAGCTGCCTATGAACATCCAAAGAGTGCAGCTTGTACTCTCCCTTATTTTGATATCTAGGGAAGAAAAACGGTAAATTTATGGATTGATTTATGTTGGTTTCTGATGCTATCTTGGGGAGAAAGGAGGGATTGATCCTGAGGTACACTCTATCTGGGTGAAAAATCAGGTATGGAGGCTTCACAGAAAGAGCCTGAAGCTCCGACACTCTTCGCTGAAGTAATGGCTACAAGGAATGCTTTTCCATGACAAGAATTTGAGATCCACTGAAGCAACGGGTTCAAAGGGTGGAGCAGTCAAGGCTTGAAGAACTAATGTAAGATCCCAGGGGGGTACGGCTTCTTTTACAGGGGGTCTAAGTAAAAAGGTACCCTTGAGAAAGGTTTTACACAATTTGGCCGACATGAAGGGCCCTCTATCATGTCCCACATGATAATGAGATATGGCTGCCAATTGCACTTTGACAGTTGAACAACTAGCGCCTTCCTGAAAGAGTTCAGTTAGGAAGTCTAAAATGGATGGAAGAAGCAAAGGATTCTAATGCCAAATGGAACGCCA